>NC_142784.1:9950362-10250362 GCF_988280905.1 Pimephales promelas
CATTAATTGAATTACTCACCAAACCCATAAGCCTTTCGTTCACACAAATGAAGATCTTTTTGATGAAATCCGCAAACCTTCTATCCCTCTATGACACTTAGTTTGTTATGGTTTGTAGTGTTAGCTGTCTATAGAGGAATGGAAAGTTTGATTATTTTATCAAAAAGATCTTCATTTGTGTTCTGAAGATGAAGGAAAGATTTACGGGATTGGAACGACATGAGGGTGAGTAATTAATGACAGAATTTTAATTTTAGGGTGAACTATCCCTTTAATTGGCTTTATGCACAGCTTCACTACTTCCTGAATTTCAGCCAGCTCCTTGTTTCCTGTCTGCCATTATTGGACACATTGATTAATTCAGGTGTGCTTGACCTCAGTAGTCATGGCAACAATAATCAGACACACCTGAATTAATCAATTTTGCCCAATAATGGCAGACAGGAAACAAGGGAGCTGGCTGAAGTTCAGGAAGTAGTGCAGCTGTGCATAAAGCCTCTTATTGGAGTCTATTTTGCCCGCAAATGGTAGCAAAGACTTATTTCGGTTGCAATCGACTTGCCAATAGAGTGAAGGATTCAATTACTCGTGTGCACATTTGTCGACAACCCACCACCGTAACAGAAATGGTCTCTGAACTAAACGAATCAGGAAACGAATTATAATTATTATTATTGTGTGAACTGATTTAAAAGATTCAAAGCATCAAAGAATCTAATCCCCACCTCTATGGTTCGTCCAAAACAATGAACTGGTGGATCCACGTTAGATCGCATCTCGAGTCTACTCGCCGTTGCCAGATTGAAAAATCTTCCAAATTCCTCATAAAAAATCTGCATTTGGATACATCCTCCAAAATCAATATACACACGTCTCATTTTAATATTTCTTACCTAAATAGTCTATCATTATTCAAAAATGTTTTATAAAAAGTCAAGTGTCATGTTTCAGGCACGCCGTGGACAGCTATCAACCGCAGCAGTATATGTTGGGGTCCTTCAGCGTCAGGCTGCTGCTTTCTCTGGACAGCATCTTCGGCAATGGCGGATTACGATAACTACGATGACCGGGATAGGGCTTACGGGAGCTTCGGTGGAGGAAGAGGGTAAGAAACCCGCACCAGAGCAGCGGTAGAGCATGCTTGAGAGCGTGTATGACAGGAGGAAGTGGGTCTGTGTGTGTGAGCGCAGTTCTGCGGGAGCTCGAGCGAGTGTAGGCCACGCAGCCCCGCTACGATGAATGGAGGCCGGGCACGAAACTCAGCCCACATGGGCTTCATGTCTCGCGGCCGACTCCGCATTTCACTGTCCGTGGGCTTCATGTGAAGCATTCCTGCTCACTTGTCTCTATTGAATATGATTATGGATATCATAATTGTATTGCTTTAGCAGCACGACAGCGTGTTTTAACACGATCTGCACTGGGCCTCGAACTGGGGTCTGACTGACTCCCCTCTATATATCACTCTCGATTCGCACGTTACGTTGCTGTTTATGAGGAGTGTTATTAATGAAAGATACCGTGGTACCTTCACCTTTTTGGACATGTTCTCTTCAATGTACTTTGGAGAATCATGTAAGTGACATGAATACAAACATGTGCATGCTGGTTTAGTTCCCGCTCACGGTATTCTCGGATCAGCAGCATATAAGTCCATGTCCAGTTTTATAAACACAGTTTGTGTTTTCCCTCCATCAGATCAACCTGATGTCATGCAGATGTCTTTACTTTCATACGTGCACGCTGCCTTTCACAGACATGCGTGACATTTATCACTTATTGAGTATAGAAATAGAAAGCAAGTGCATGTGTGATGAATTCAAACCTGTTAATTGGGTTCTTTACCTTTTGGTTTCCCTGATCTCTCTCACGCACACACACATGCCCACATAGAGGGAAAAAAGCCTTCCTCTTCTGAGTGTAACACTACTAAAATGACGATTTCCAAATGCAGGACATACACATCTTAGTGATGATGCGTACTATATAATATAGACAACATATGCGCCTTAAATATGAATTCAACATCCTAACTTGCACTCTAAACATTTTCCCATAGAAAACCATTATAATGAAACCTATCGTCACTGGTCTCATGATTCAAATCAAATACAAGTATGTCAACGATTCAATCTGATATCACGATGTGTTGCAATGTTACTGCACATGGCTACATTTTCATCAACGAATACAAACTGTCAGTTGGATATATGAGCTCCCTTCTTATTTTATTTGCTCCAAGAAAGTAGGCCTACACTTTCTGAATGTAGTCAAACAAAACTTAGGCTTACAGGAGATAGGACTAATAAACTCTAGTAAATGCTAAAAATCAGTTGTGACTTAAGTTACAACAATGCTTACACAAACTCTGTAAACCAACCAGGGCTCCAGACTAACTTTTTTTACTAGGAGCGCTGTTGCCCCTGACTGAAAATTTTAGGAGCGCAAGCAGAAAATTTAGGGGCACACTCAGCTTGCAATGCAATTATTCAAATTTTCCCCAAAATAACTGTAATAATGACAAATTCTTTAATAATAAATAGACTTAACATTATGATATGTTGTTTTATTTAAACTTCACAGGGTTCCAGAGTTCTAAAAAAAAAAAAAAAAATTTGGTAGCACTGACAATAAATCACTAAGCTTAATTTAGGGTGTAGATGAAATTAACTTTAGTTATTATCAGATTTATAATGTCTTAATATTAATTAATAAAAGTAGTGAAAATATGTACATAGAGTGAAAATAGCCAATAAACATCCTACTATTTACAATGGTATTATTTAGTGTTTAAATAAGAGTTTTCAAACATCTTAATTTTTCTTTTTAGGACAATCTTTAAAGGTTGAACAAAAAATGTGTTGGTAATCACATAAAAAATACAAAAAAAATAAAACATTTATATATGATATTATTGAAATGCTGGGAAAAGATGTGTAGTAGGCTACTTGTAAGCATTTGACTATTTCTTACACATTATCATATTTATGGTTAGAGTTAACTTACTACATTAGCCTAAATCCATGGTTCTGTTAGGCTGATTTGTGGACTGAAAGCCTTCTATAAGTATTTCTCCTGGTTTCCACGTCAGCGCTGTTTGATCTGATAACAGAACTCAGCGCCGAATCGGAGTGTTTCTCACTGGATCTCGTGGTGTTGATGTTATTAATTCTGAGGCGAATTCAATGGATTTCTTCACTGGATCTCCTAGTAACAGTGTTGCGTGAGCGAGATCGGCCCGCGACTGGCAAGTTCGGGGCTTTATGGTTCGGATCGCAGCTGCTGCTCCACGGTCCTAATCATACATGAGTGGCGTATTTTCGTTCCGCTTTCATTTTGTTTGCATTCGCTGCTAGGTGACGACTAACGAGTCGATAGATCGCTGATTGCTCAGACGCACATCAGGTTGTGATATTTGTTTCCGTCTCCTTCCCACAGACGCTTACGCGTGCTATTCTTGTCACGGATTCATTGACGCGCCCCTTCCACGCTTTACCATGCGTTTAACGTGCGGAAAATTTACTGGTCGCACATGTGCGACTGGATGTAAAATTCAGTCGCACACTCTCAAATTTTGGTCGCAAAATGCGACCATTTGGTCGCAGTCTGGAGCCCTGCCAACCACACACACACAGACCCACCATTTTATGCTAGTGAGACAAGCGCGTATCCGTCGAATGACGTCAGAGAAACGCATGTAGGCTATAACGGCGGCTATAATCGATTATGGTCTGTTGTTGCATCGCCACCGAGTTGTCCATGGCCGTATCGCAATGCATCATAGAAATTAATAATTTTAACGCCTCTACTCTGTTCAGATGCAAATGAACCCAGAATATGAAAGATTTCAACCAATATAAATTACGCTCATCCTGCTGTTCATATTCTGGGCTCATCTGCTGGCTTGTATATAGGATGCTTCATCTGTAGGTTGTACTGAGTTTGGCAGCGACACTGACTGAAAACACTTATTAATAAACAATTAAAATGTCTCCTTGCTATATTTGATGTAGGGCTGTGAAACGATTAATCGCGATTAATCGCATCCAAAATAAACGTTTGTGTTTACATAATATATTTGTGTGTGTAGTGTGTATAATTATTTTGTATATCTAAAAATATATAAAAATGTCTTATTAATATATCAAATATTTATGTATAATATAACTTTTTTTATAAATAAAGTATATACACGCAAATATTTCTTAAATATATACATGCATGTGTGTGTATTTATATATACAAAATAATTATACACACTACACACATATTATGTAAACACAAACTTTTATTTTGGATGTGATTAATCGTATGACAGCCCTAATTTGATGTATTCACAATCATTACTTTTGCCAGTTCTTTGTGACGGCTTTTATGTGCTTTATTGGCAGTGCCACCCTTACATGAATCACCACACCTGCATTTTTAAAATTTATTTTCATTTATTGGCCATTATAAATGCCGATACTGATAGTTAGGAAAATGCCTAATATCGGCCGGGCTCTAGTGTTTTGGTCGATCGGATCACAAGTAGATGAGGGAGACGCATTCCCGTTTACAACTGGAGTTTTAATCCGTCGCTTTTGTCCACTTTCAAGCACATGAGTATCGTCTACACTCCGAAAGCAATCGATCAGAATTCGATCAGTGATTATTACAATTTGACACTCAAATTAATCGCATGGGGAACACTGAGAGGGAGCGTGGCGTTCACCGGGCTATGGCCTAATAATGACGCACTGTTCTAAGGTGTGTATAATTTAAACAACTTAGTCAACACCAACAGTAGCTGCTGTTTGGTTTTCATATTGCTGCTCTCCTTCTAGTCACTTCTGAACTTGATGAACTTGACACTTCTGAACTCCTCTTGATTAAAGCTCAGGGTGGCGGGTTGCCAGATATCACAAAAAGAGCAAAACAAACCCCTTAAAAACGCAATCTAATAAGGACATATGGTAAATAATGCTGGGAAACACATTTAAACATAACTAGTATTACTAATATCCTACAAAAATTAAAAGAATGTAACTAATTTATTATGAATAGAATAGTTCAATATAAAATATTCAGATATTATAAACTGATTGATGAAGTAAAGCAATGCATGAGATTGAAAAATTATTCAGCTACGCTTTATTGAAAGTTTAAATGCACCTATGAGTTTTATTAGCCACTCCAAAAATTGCCTACCCGACCTTTAATACCAGGTGTAAACTGGGCCTTAATGCATTAAGACACTTTAGTGTTTTAGGGCATCAGTTCTATGGATGTTTTGCCCTCCTCCTGTTAATCAGCCAATTTGACACTGCTGTCATACGATCTCTACAAGCTTGATTTATGGTCTGTCATTAATATATGGGTCAGGGGACCGTGGTATTTCCATCTGGCCTCTGAGCCGTTGTACCACCACTGCACTTAAAGGTTTTGATGTCAAATGTGTTCTTGAGGTTGATGATTTCTGTGAGGACCCAGTAGCAGTAATCTATCATTTGCTGTGGACTGAAACCATCAGACATGCTGGGCTAAGGTGAAGTGGAGAAGTCACACTATATGCTTGTTTCGGGCCTCGGTCTGACACCAGAGGAATGTCTCTCTGGCATACTGGAGCCCAGCGGAAGCTCACACAGATTTGCTTCGTATGGACAAGAATCGACTGTTACTGAAAGTAAACTAACATAATGTGAGAAGATTTTTCAGTACATTTTGTTCATAGCACTTTCCATCTGTCCAATAGCTTTTGCATTTGTCACTTTTTTTCACCAGTGATAGACCGGTATTGGGCCAAGCCAATATGACGTGGTCATTTTGAGAGTGTTTGCATCAGCTGGTATCTGTCCACTATGTAGACTGACAGAAGTGCCAGTTTCAAAATATATACAGAAGTCTTGTCAACAGATAATGAATGCTTTGTTTCAATAATACTCCTTTCCTCTTTTTTTTAGCACTGTGATTACTTGAATATTTATAATTGTTAGTTTGATATTTGATTTAAGCAATTTTCATCTTCAATCATTAAAGTGGACTAATGCTTTTTTTACATTTTCAAATGTCTTGCTTTTTGATCATGAAAAGGGTCTGCAAAGTTACAAAGTCAGTCCTTAGGGAGTTCTTCTCTATATCAGTGTGAACTGTTTCTGAACTCCCTGAAAACGCCTCCATTAAAGAGCCCCTATCGTAGCATTTGAAATGTTCCTATTTTTGTTTTGGGAGTTCCCAAAAACAGTTTAACATGCATGCAAGGATAAAAACTTTATTTGTCTTATAATATGCATTTATTTTTAACTGATTTGCTCACCGACTCCCAAATGATTCGTACAACGACTCATTTTTCCAAACGCCTCCTTTGCGTGACTCTAATCGGCGGTGATTGGTCAGATGACAGACCCAGTCAGTTATTGTTTGTTAGCATAACGCATAAACATATTACTAAAGCACTGCAGTACTACTCTATTCTTTATGACAACTCCAATAACAGCGACAAACATTTCACATATTTAAAAAAAAATGACATTGGAGACCAAGAAGCTGCGCTGAGCGTAACTTACACACACACGTGCACACACATACTTATTGGGCCTTCCCTCCTCGCACCCCGACGCTACAAAACCGTTCAAAACCCATAAAAGCAACAATTATTAATAATACTTACAGGTTGTGATTCGGAGGAGGAAGCTGATCCACATACACTGGGTAAGTGAGTTACTGAGCCCTCCTTCAGGAACAACCGCTTGCGAATCCACACTTGAATTCATTTATGCTTTTGAACTAACGTTATTCGTCAATAAAATGATGAGAACACAATTGGGCTATACTGTTGTGGTATCGTTGCAAATATGAACTCTAACCACCGATTCTTCACATGCTCGTCCCTGGACAATGAAGACAAAGTGGCTGAACTATCTTTGCATTGTAGAACACAGCGTCTTCTCGACATGATGCTATGATGAAGTATTTGAATGTGTAGACTTCAAGTTTACACTTCCGTCTGCGCGCAGTAACTGGGCACGGCCATTATGTCTCTACGTCACTACGAACCAGCTAATGACTCGTTTCAAAAACAATTGATTTCATAGACTCAAGAGTCGACTCTCACTTTTGAAAGACAATAACTTTATATACGGTGCACTTTCAGATATACATCTTTTTGCAATCTTTACCTTAGAGCTATATTCCACACCATATGAACAGTCATTTTCGAAAATCCATGATAGGGGCTCTTTAAGGCCCGTACAGACCGGGACGAATATCAGCGCGCTTTATTCGCCAGTGTTTTAACACGTTTTTTGAGTTCACACCCAAGTGATTTTTGCTGAACATGGAGCAAATTCATTCCCTGACATTAGATGGCGCCCATTTGCTGTGCAATACCACTCCATAACAGTTCTCTTTTATCAAGATGTTTGTATTTGTAGTCCCTGTCGTGTTTGTCATATAGTTCTTTGTTCTAACACCAACGAGAACAGCAGCTCTACATTCATCTTGCCTTGCATCTTCTTCGTTTAATTTCTTCCTGGCTGTGCAGACGGCGACGCTACTTGGCGTAGATATTCTTCTCCGTCCTGTATGTGTTGTGTGCTCGGCAAGACCGCTTTGTGTTTTGAGTGCCCCCAAGTTGTGTTTTACTAACTTCAGAAGCTCCAAACACGTGAGCAAAAGCGCCAATCTCATTGGTCGGATAGTTTTTGATGCGACGTGTCAAAATAAAAAAAAACGAACCCGAGGCATTTTTTGTGCGTTGTGCACACTCACATTGGCGCCCTTTGTTTAGTCTAAAGGCGTTAAACGTCGGCGAACATTGCGCGTGAAATTCGTCCCGATGTGAACAGGCCTTTAGGCTGTAGTCTTGAGGATTCCTTGATATTATAGTCATCCAGGAACGAACGTCACAATAGTCCTCATTTAAATAATTTTTTGCCCAAGGCATGCACAAAATAAAGGGGTGAGGACTGGTTGAGTTGCATTAGTAGCGTGTTGAAACTTGGGTGCGACGTTTTCAAAATGACATGTTTGTAGCGGATGAGCAATCACAACACACTGTTCCAGCCGACCAATCAGGGCACATTGTGCGTTTCAGAAGGAGGGGCTTCATAAAGACCGGAACTAAACGGACCAAAAATCAACCAAAATCAAGACTTTGCCACTTTTTTTAGTATTGTAATTTAAATAAAAGATGATACATTTTAATATAAAGGTTAGAATAATCTGCACTTATGTATGTATAAATCGCAATGGAAATTATATATTCCTACTTGTATAAGTTCGTTTCTGTCAGTGATGTAAAGATATTTCATATCAGTGAAAGTATATGCCGATTTCTACCGGTCAACAATTTAAGGGGGCATATCATGCTAAATCCACTTTTTTAGCCCTTAAATGCATTTTGTTGTATATTTGGAGTGTTTATAAGTACAGAAAAGATGAAATTATTCTCTTCAGGTGCTTCGTTTATATCTTTATATTCTGTTTTGGTCATATTTTTCAACCTGTTCAGATTTTTCTGTTTTCTATGACGTATTTTGAACAATTACGTCACAGTATCTACATTGGAACTGCCAAATAAGGACATTTACTACCGTCCCAACACTTCGATCAATCCGCCATTATTATTTCTCGCTCCGATTTTGTAGTCCGAGCTCAATGATGCAGAAGTTACGAGAGGGCAAGTCAAAATGTTCGGTCGTTGGATGTAGTGACCTGAAGCACTTCAAGGATTCCCACTTCAGCAACCTCAGCCAGTATAAAGAAGGGTTTGCCGATCGACTTCGTCTGAATGAGGGGTCAATTCCTTCTATCTTTGGAGACAACGAACAGAGCATTTCGATAAGCTGTAAATATCGTTAATAAAAATAAAGTACTTTACTTTCTTAAAACACATGGTAGTCATGGTTTAGCAGTACCTTTGTCTTTCTTTGTTTTTGTTTTGAAGTAACGTTACACGTCTGCAGTATTATTGTTCTTGAGTTTCATCAATGGTCATTTAGCTGCTGTGTTTTCTGATGCTTTTCTAAACGTATCATATCAATACAGATTTTTAGTGGTAAGATTAGACCGTAGTCATTTATCTTGTCAGTGTGCTTGTTTTAACAAGAGAAATAACCAACTTTCACTAATAACACAATACAGTTATTGCCATTGCAATACATCCATATGAATGTATTGTTGTTCTGCAGGTTCGTCATCTTCCTTTGTTGACATTTTGTTAACGTGTGAATAAAAATGTTCTTTGACTCTTTGTAATCGTGCATCTCTAATCAAACTACAAAAATGGCTGAACGGGGTGGAGTTGGACCTGGAGAGTGGGCGGGGTATGACACATCTCCTTTTTATTTAAAGGGGCCGCTTCAAAACGGGTTGCCCATAGACGCACATCAGAAAAGGGGCCTGTGGAGCTATAATAATGAGGAATTCAGACCCAAGCATTGCAGTTTCGCTTTATATATAGACCACAAATGTATGATTTATATGTAAAAATGAATGATTTAAAAGCATGATATGTACCCTTAAGAAATGTGTATCAGAAGCAAGATTTTTCACAGATTAAAGAGCTCACTTAATATAGCACCCATGTGTGATTCAGATACTTCAGGGAAAACACCCATCCACCACTGCAGTTCAGCTTGACTCACTCCTGTGCATGTGTGTGTGAGGTTCTTTCGTCATGTATTATGCAAAATCATCGGATGAAGGATCAACCGATGATTCACATTTATAGACCAATAATTTAGCCATATTCCTGTTATTTCTTGAAGATACAGTGTTGACCAGGTTGTTTGTTTCTGGGCCGCAGACCCCGAGGTGGCGGCGGTGGCCAAGGCGGACCCCGAAAGCAGAAGGAACTTCCCTCAGAGCCTCCCTACACAGCGTACGTCGGCAACCTGCCCTTCAACACAGTGCAAGGAGACATAGATGCCATTTTCAAAGACCTCTGCGTCAGGAGCGTCCGACTAGTCCGAGACAAAGAGACAGACAAGTTCAAAGGTGGGCCGGTCTGTGCATGTTTAATGTGGGACGCTGTGTTTGCTTACTACTCATGCTTGGTTTTAGGAAAGCATTCAACTTTGTGCTTCATACATGAATTATTCCTCAAAATGTGTGGCTAGTTTACATTCCTGTTGCACAATGGGAAGGATGTGGCTCAAGCTATGGCCAAGTCAAGGGCCTGACCCTAAGGGAAACGCATTTGCTAAAACGGTCAATTGTTTTCTTGCTCCAGGTTTCTGTTATGTAGAGTTTGATGACTTGGAATCTCTAAAAGAGGCTTTGACGTATGATGGCGCTGTAAGTCACTTATTACACTTTATTCAGTTGTTTATCATCTAATGCAGAAGTGATGAATGCACCGTTCACTAGTTTGAGGTCCGTGAACATTGACGCACCGCTGTTGTAGAAACATTGTAGAAATGTGAATACAGCTTTGGTGAGCATAATAAACGTTCCCCCCGAAAAACTTCAAACCGACCCCAAGCTTTTGAACGGGACTGTGCTGTGTGTGATTTGTTGTGTTCCTGACTGTTCTTTTACAGCTACTAGGCGACCGATCTTTGAGGGTGGACATCGCTGAGGGGCGAAAGCAAGAACGCGGCGCTGGAGGCTTCGGCTTCCGGAAAGACGACAGAGGAGGAGGTAGTGTGTGTGTGTGTGTGTGATACTGCTGTCATTCATTAGCACAGTCTTCTGTGCTTATTCTTATCTTATTCTCTCTTCTTCTATCTTATCTTAGGAGGTTGTGTGTGTCTAATTCTTTTGTTAGTGCTGTTTACTAGGGCTGGGTAATAAATATCGATTTCTCGATATTAATCGATTCTCATTTTTACAAACCGATATCGATTCTTAAATCTCAAGAATCGATTAGTCATCCTGTTTCATTTGAATGTGTGGAACATTGTATCGCGGCTGCGCGCATCCAAAAACTCGCAATAATCTTTGTCCTTTGTTACTATTGAAATGAAACAAAGTCTCAATTTTCAAATTACGTCTATTTTCTTTAGAAATTCAAAAACAGAGTTTTGGCGCTGTGGCGTGAGATCGCTCTGGAGAAGCAGCAGCGCTGATCTCTCTTCCAGTCACAGCGCGAAATAAACATGAATGAGCATCTGAAAGTGTGTTAAAAGATAGAGTACAACTTATCGAAATCCGTATCATGTCACATTGATTCGCTCAGCGTTTCAACCGTGGAAAGACGTCAGTAAAACAGCTTGTAATCAATGTCGTGTATCGTCATATTTACCTCAGAAAACCCACATACACTCGTTAGTCAGCTAGAAAAAATAACTCTAGAGAGGAGCATTTTGCTAAATATATACACTATATTACATATGCATTATAATCTTAATGTTCTTCAATATTTAATGCATATTTGAATAAACCTGACAAGTTTTTATGACAGCCACCATTTAAATGTTTATATTTCATATAATCTTCTTATTACAAAAGTGTAATTGAAGTGATTCATTCATTATTACCTTCATATTAGGCTAATGAAGCCTAGTAGGCTACAACTAGACTCCCATAGTTTACAGCATTAGTAAAGAGATTTTATTTCCTTGAGAAAAATTGCCATTTATTGTAACTGATATCCAAAATAATCGATATTGAATCGAAATCGAAATCGTATCGAATTGCAAGCTTGTAAATCGAATCGAATTGTGAAATTTGTCTCAATACCCAGCCCTACTGTTTACTCACATTGTAGCATGCTTTTCTGTGGATATTTTTTTTTGCAAGTTCTTGCCGTTTTAAATATTGAAGTGTTTTAAATAAAATGAGCAATGTTAGGGCTGGGTGGTCTGGTTTTATTTACAGTGGGATTGTCAATCGGAAGTGTTCCCGTCACAGATAATATAAATTGTGTTTTTCATTCAAATGTAATGATATATTAGCCTGGGTTTCCCCATACTGCCTTTGCGCAGCGTGATTTTTATTCACGCTGTAAGGCAGTCTGGATACCATGGACCAGATTTTCGCAACAGCGAGGGGACCAATCGCAGAACGGGGAGAGATAGCAAGACGGTGACGATGTCTGTGCGACAACACACGGAAGCATTTTGTTTATATCTATGGATCCAACATGGCAGCAGACGTGAAGTTACCCTTCGATGCAACCTTATGGCACTTTTCACCTACACAGTACTAACTCGACTCGGCTCGCCTTTGTTTGGTTTTCAACGTCTCAACGGAAAAAACTGTGCGCTGCCCAAACGCTCTCAAGCGCCCAAACCACGACGTCTTCAGCTGGCTAAAAACTCTTTGGTGGATACACGGCATAAAGGTCTGATCAAGCGAAATGATCGCTCATTTAAAAAACAAAAAACAAAGTTGAAGTTTTATAAGCTGAAATGGTCGCCTTGCTCTGTTCTGTGAACTCTCCTGTTCGAACTCGTTTATCAAAATGAACAAATTAGTTTTTCGTGTCATTTGGTTCATTCAACGAACGAACGAACGAAATGAATGAATTGACTAGGAAAAAGATTTGTTCGGCACATTTTATGTTTTCGAGTTTGTTTGTTTTTTACCAGTTTTTACGCATTTGAGCAGTTTTATCTTTTACTTGCTACATTAGTAGTAAGTAGGAACTAAGTTGAAATTCCTAAAGTAATGCGATATTGTGATGTTTTGGCCCGACCCCCGGTCCCTAAGCAAGGCTCAATAATACCTTGTGTCTTCTGTCTCTTATTCTGAACTCTTCTGCTTTGTTTTCTTGTATATTGCTGCCGAACCTCTCACTGCTCTACACACACAGAGCTTTTCTTTAGCTGGGCTTCTCACACTCATTGTTCATTTCATCTTTAGATCTTTTTGTTCTGCTCTGTTTTTCACCCCTCAGTAGAAACACTCTTCCTAGATCCTTTTCCTTCCCCTCTAACAAGCGGAGGGCTTTCTGATAGGCCAGCTGGCGTCTTCCTGTGCGCAGTTTCGGCTGACGACCTGATTGGTTCAGTAGATGCGTTATCTGGGTGGGCCTCTCTTTCACCCTGATCTCGCCTTTGAGTTGTTGCCCCTATTAAACAGCCCCCCCTGTCCCTTTCAGGCCGTGGTGGCTCACGTGGGGGCCGAGGAGGGGGACGTGACCCCAGGGACGACTACGACCAGTCTGGAGGAGGTGCGGAGAGTGAAATGGGCAAGAATTCGATCATTTTGGGCTTTGGCTCTATATACAATTATTATTATTTTTAGCAGGAATCTGAGGACACATCTGTTGTAATGCTTTTACCACAGATAGTTCAGAAGTGTCCCTCTTTTTTTGAACATGAACTTAAAACATGTTGACAAATAAATATATTCGACGAACACCTTGTAAGCAAGGGAGCTTGAGGAACATTATCTTAATTTTATGAATGACTTTTTAGGACATAGTTTTGGACAAGCAGTGTTTTTTTGTAGTGAAAATTTCAATTTTAATGAAAAAAATTTATAACAATGATTATTATTGTGACATTTTCATTACAATTGAGCTCAGTAATATGTCTGGGCACTTTATTATTATTTAACAACGAATAAAATCAGCAGAAATTCAGTACAAAGTGTACTTTTTTTCCACACTACAACAAAATCAAATTTTAAACTTGTTTTTGGGGTGAAAAATAATTTACATTGATTATTTTTGTGACTTTCACCCTTTTACAGAAAACATGGTTCACTCTCTTTTACAAATTGAGGGAGTCAAAATGAACTTAAACCTCATTGAAAGTAAGCCCGAATATTTCCCAGAAATAACTGAGCCACAGGATCAGCAGGGTACTTGGTATTGTTTGTTTGTGTTTTGTTAATGGCTTTTTCATAGTTAATTTCAAGTTAATTTTTGCACATTGATCTCAGGCACTCCATCTCATTGCCATCAGTCATGTTGTCAGTGAAGTCAAATTTCCTCCCTAATTTAAGTTGTCTATAAATACTGATCTTTGATCAGGCTTCTCTCAAGTCTTAAAGTGATAGTTCACTTTGAAATTAATTTTTGGTATGTTTTATCTTACCTCAAGGGCATCCAAGATGTAGGTGTCTTTGTTTCCGCAGTATTTTCAATTTTGACATTTTTCGGTCAAACCGGTGTTGTCTATCAGTCATATAATGCAGGTCTATGGTCACCACCTCAAAGAGCATGCACAGAGAAGTCAAAATTAAACATGATTTAATGACTCGTACATGCAAGTACACATTGATGGCCTAAGACACGAAACGAGCGGTTTGTGTGAGGAAAAAGTAAAGTATTTATATAGATTTTATCTCTAACCACAGCCACAAAGCACCCGCGCACTCAGATCACTTGGACATGGCTGTGGTTAGAGGTAAAAGCTATAAATACTGTTCGTTTACCTACATCTTGGATGCCCTTGAGGTAAGCTAAAACATACCAACAATTCATTTGAAAGTGAACTATCCCTTTAACTTCTTGCCCAGAGCCTTTCCTGGATCAGTATTTTGGCACAACTTTGCAGCGAATTGGGAGAGTGATGCATCTCATGCCTTTCCTTTCCGCTTCCCACAGGATTTCGAGATGATGACTTCATGGGTGGGAGGAGTCGAGGAGGCGGCCGCCCGGCGGACAGAAGGGGGGGTGGAGGCATGGGACGCTTCAGAGATGGGGGTGGACCTCCCCCTCGTGGAGGCTCGACAGACTTTAGAGAACCATCTGACGGTCTCGCAGATTTATTCATTCTCATGAGAGCAGATAGCCTTATATGTGTTCTTTAAAGTCAACATGAAATCAATATAGACCCAGTTTACTCCATCAACAGAAGGAACATGTTAACTCTTTTTGCAAAATGTAGTAGCTTGCTCTGATTTTCAGCTGTACACCAATCTATATCAATGTATTAGTAGAAATGGCTAATGTTACCTTGACGCACAATATACAGTGGGGCCAAAAATTATTTAGTCAGCCACTGATTGTGCAAGTTCTCCTACTTAGAATGATGACAGAGGTCTGTAATTTTCATCATAGGTACACTTCAACTATGAGAGACAAAAAGAAATCACATTGTAGGATTTTTAAAGAGTTTATTTGTAAATTATGGTGGAAAATGAGTATTTGGTCTATAACGAAAGTTCAACTCAATACTTTGTAACATAACCTTTTTTGGCAAAGACAGAGGTCAAACGTTTCCTGTAAGTCTTCACCAGGTTTTCACACACTGTAGCTGGATCTCCTCTAGAGCAGTGATGTTTCGGGGGAACATGGACTTTCAACTCCCTCCACAAATTTTCTATGGGGTTGAGGTCTGGAGACTGGCTAGGCCACTTCAGGACCTTGAAATGCTTTTTACGGAGCCACTCCTTCATTGCCCGGGCGGTGTGTTTGGGATCTGGAAGATCCAGCCCCGTTTCATCTTCAAGGCTCTCACTGATGGAAGGAGGTTTTGGCTTAAAATCTCGCGATACATGGCCCTGTTCATTCTTCCCTAACTATGGATCAGTTTTCCTGTCCCTTTGTAGAAAAACAGCCCCAAAGCATGATGTGTCCTCCCCCATGCTACACAGTAGGTGTGGTGTTCTTAGGATGCAATTCTGCATTCTTCTTCCTCAAAACACGACGGGTTGAGTTTTTACCAAAAAGTTCTATTTTGGTTTCATCTGACCACATGATATTCTCCCAATCCTGTTCCGGATCATCCATATTCTCTCTGGCAAACTTCAGACGGGCCTGGACATGTACTGGCTTAAGCAGGGGACACGTCTGGCACTGCAGGATTAGAGTCCCTCTCGGTGTAGTGTGTTACTTATGGTATCCTTTGTTACTTTGGTCCCAGCTCTCTGCAGGTCATTCATCAGGTCCCTCCGTGTAGTTCTGGGATTTTTGCTCACCGTTCTTATGATCATTTTGACCCCACGGGCAGATCGAGGGAGATTATCAGTGGTCTTGTATGTCCTCCATTTTCTTACAATTGCTCCCACAGTTGATTTCTTTCACACCAAGCTGCTTGCCTAGTGTAGATTCACTCTTCCCAGCCAGGTGCAGGTCTACAATTTTCTTCCTGGTGTCCTTCGACAGCTCTTTGGTCTTGGCCATGGTTGAGTTTGGAGTGTGATTGTTTGAGGCTGTGGACAGGAGTCTTTTATACAGATAACGGGTTCAAACAGTTGCCAATAATACAGGTAACGAGTGGAGGACAGAAGAGCTTCTTAAAGAAGAAGTTACAGGTCTGTGACAGCCAGAAATCTTGCTGGTTTGTGGGTGACCAAATACTTATTTTCCACCATAATTTACAAATAAATTCTTTAAAAATCCTACAAAGTGATTTCCTGGATTTTTTTTGTTCCCCCATTTTGTCTCTCATAGTTGAAGTAGACCTATGATGAAAATTACATACCTCTCTCATTATTCTAAGTAGGAGAACTTGAACAATCAGTGGATGACTAAATACTTTTTGGCCCCGCTGTACCTGTACCGAGTAGTTTATGTTTTAAAACTTTGACGCCTATTCTTTCCTTCAGTTAAACAAAGCAAATATTAAAGTTGTTTGTTTTATAACTAAGGCAAAATAGTATAAAATTATTGGTGTAACATTACAATAAGGTTTAATTGAAGGATTATGAGCTATGAGTAATACATTTGTTACAGTGTTTATTAGTCTTTGTTAATGGTACTTAAAAAATACATTTGTTCATGTTAGTTCATGCAATATTTGATTTTAATAATGTATTAGTAAAATGTTTAAATTACATTGACTGATATTAATAAATGCCATAGAAATATTGCTGATTCTTTGTTCATGTTAACTAATGTAGTTAAATAATTAAACCTTATTGTAAAGTGTTACCAATTTATCGGTTATTGAAAATATTAGGAATAAGAATTGTAATATATTTCAGCATCCACAATGTTAACCAATTGTAATGCAAAATAATGGGTTTTAGAAAAGCTGCGTTATATCCTAAATTACTATTGTTTTAAGGTATTTTGCAGCTTTTCTAAAATCTTTAATAATTGATGCCAAATAATCTTTATACAGTTGAAAAGTTATAGTTCCCAGCAAGTTGAGGCTCAAATAAATACTGCCTTGTTAATGGTCCAGTCAATTCCTACTTAATCAAATCAAGTTTCGCCCAACTTTTCCCTTTTTTAAGTGCTGTTCACTCAAATCTTTGCGCAGAGAAAAGTGGGTTGCAGATAGCATTTCATTTTGAACTCAAGTAAAGTTATAGAGTGCCGAAGTTACGACGTCACTCTGTAGGTCAAAACGCGGAAGTGAGTTAGCATTTTAGCACTACGGTTCCCTCGCTCTAAAGCCTATGGGATTTTTGAATGGGTTTTTGCTAAATCGCCTGAAATAAGGTCTGCGGTGAACAAAGCCTCTAAATATTTTCACGTTTTGATCTCTGACATAAAACACACAGTTATAACCTGCTTGTGATTTTTTTTAAACTTTATTGTGTCTGATTGTGTTTTTTAAAATCTTTATATAGGCTTCAAAATGTATAAATGTTGGATTAACTTGTAAAGATTATCTTGATAGACAAAACGTGTAAGGGTCACAACTCTTTGTTAAACACAGATCTTATTTGTTTGCGATTTTCCAAAAGTCTATGGGGAAAATGCATTGCTTTTCGACCGAGGGAACCCATGCGCCACTAGCTTCCGAGTTGTCCTACAAAGTGATGTCATCACTTCGGCACTCTATTGACACTACCTAAATGACTCAACAACATCTAATGTCTCAATTGTTGTTTTTTTCCACAGAGGAAAGAGCGCAGAGGCCGAAGCTACAGCTGAAGCCGCGTACAGTGGCAGGTCCCCTTAACCAAGTGGCCAACCCCAACTCGGCCATCTTTGGGGGTGCCAAACCCCGGGAGGAGGTAATTCCCAAAGACAAACACTAAGAGACTGCAGCCTCCCTCACCACTCCAAACGGAAGGAAGGAAGGAAGAATGGGAGGGATAGAGAAAGAAGGGGAGGGAAGGGCGAGGTACAGGGACAACGACGACAGGAAAAAAAAAACGTATCATGCCAACGGGAATGCGATAAGGCCTCTATCAGTTCTACCTGTTAGAGATGAACGGAGTCCTGAGTTCAGATCGATTGACTGTATTTATTCAACGGAAACAAACACACGAAACCACGCCTACATCGAGCGATCGCCATGACACCTGCGCGCACCAACGAGCAGCTCGTGAATGCATGGCCAAACAATGTTTAACGTCCACCTTTGCTTCCCTGTAATTAGTGCCTGCGCTGTACTGTAGTTTTCGTCGGGGGGAAGTTCTTTCACATCCTTGTGGAGTTTCGAAAGGGTTTTTTGTTTGTTTGTTTGAGCTGTTCTCTTAAATGGAATGGAAACTGGTTTTAAATGTTTCTTTTTTGGCTTGTTTTATAGACGTAGACACTCACGCCGAGCCCTTTTATTGCGCGAATAACGACGCCGTTTTGATTTGTGCACTTATTGCAGGGCAGCTAGCTAACGTTTCCACGGTTGACGTTCAATTTATATTAGCGTTCGCGAATAGCAGTATTAAGTTTTTTGGATTGAACCACCATTGTTTTGCATTTTTGTTCTTTGGATTTTTACTGGACTGCACCTTTTGAAGTTGTGTTGGTTTTTGATGTGATTTTCCCAAAAAAAAAACGGCTCCTTCGCGATTTCAGACGATTTTTCCGAAACGCAAACCTTCGACCGCACACTGGAATGTACACGTGGTGCTTTTCCTCTTCCCTAGTCCTTATCGTGTCTGTAAATTGGCGTGTCAAAGCACAACGTAGTCCAGTTGTACGCTCGGTGTTCGGTTTCGGAGCCGCGCATCTCACGACATTAATCGGTAGATCTACACGCGTTCGGCACCCCACCGCCATCTTGCTGTTAAGTGTTGAACTGATTCCAATAATTGCTTTATCAAAATGTTCATGTGCAAATGTCACCATCTCCTACAATGGACCCTGTGTAACCACTCTGTTCTTGTTTTGTTTTATGTTTCCGTTCTCTTAAGAATTAATATCTGTGTCAGTGTGGCTGCATTTTTCCGGAAGGCTATACTGGATTCTACTGGCTTTGATCACCATAAAATCTTTCAAAGACTTCTCCCAGTGACACGCAGGCAGGGGCACGAGGTGCTGGTCTCCTCTCGAATCCAAACGAGCCCTCATCCGATTGGCTTAAAAAGCATGTGGAGGTGGGGGCTCTAGAAAGGGGGCGGGGCATAGTCTTAACTCCGCCTCTGCCTGTCCTCGCTGACTCCTCCCACACGCCTCAAAGAACCCAAACTTGGAGGACAACATCTCCTGGTTGATTTCCATTGTGTTTAAGGACTTCAAAATATCTCTCTCTCTCCCTCTCCAAAGTATCTTTGTGTTCCGAATTTGTAGACACGCGGACGTAATTGCAGCCGTGTGCTTTTTATATTTTGCTCTTTAAATTTCTTTACTGTATTTGAAAATTAAAACGTTGAGCTTGATTCTTAATTAAACCATTTCACAGTGAAGAGCTTTTTTTGAATCTGTTTGAATTCTTGCGTTGTCTTTACGAAAGATTTTCCGAACCTGACCAAATCTGGCTCATCCAGAGCTTTCAGGAACAATGTGCCACATGTATTTCATTCACTTAGAAGAGCAACATGCATGCATGATAGGTTTGGTTGGTGACACATGGGTCTACAGCGACACCCACAGCTTGACTGCAATGTATTTCTTTCCAGGACGAAAAAAAAAAAAAAGTAGAAACTATGATCCATTACACCATCAGTACTGCCTTTCCATATGAAGCGTATTGAACAAAATTGAACTGCTCGCACATTTCCAGACACGCCGGTGACGCCGGCCGCTGTACTTTCATCTCCTAGTGGATCGAGTGTAGAGTCCTCATGGGAAACCCTTCTCCTCGCATTTTACTGGATTATGAGGAAGTTCAAAATTGTCTTCTTACTGTATTATAGAGGTCGGCTGTTTTTATTCTCTTGTTTTTCTTTTCATTTTCCTACACTGTTTATGGCAATAAATTGTATCATCTTACAGTGTTTGAAATGAATGTTTTGACATAGGATTATGGGATGTATTTATTCTGTGTCCTGTGAAGCTATATGGTGTTTAAAAAAAGTTATTTTACCAAAATTTCACCTGGTAGTTGGTTTATCACAGCAAGTTTTGGCAATTGTGTCGTATGCTTCAAGAACAAGTAACTTGTCCATACAAGACACAGAGTCTTATCTTCGTTGGGTGAGGAATGGTCTATACACTGAGTCAAACACAGGAAGTCTTTACTTTCAGCATAGGAGACACGTGATGAGTGATTGTTTTGCATATGTAAAGAATAAAAGATTTGAAGAGGAGACTGGGTTTGGGGTGTCAAGTGGTCTAAATACAAGGAAATATGGGGAAACATCTCTTTGTTGGGTGATTCTGACTTTAGAAATAAAATAAAGAAAATAATCCTATTGTTAGTTGTAGGACTATGGTGATCTTTTTTTTACAAAAAAATAGGAGTTATACCTAGTGCCATTTTTAATTTTTGACCGGAGTGAAAACAAGGAATGTAGAGTTCAATGGATCCTACTCTACTTGTCAATTGTTCAACTGACAAAACATATTTTTCTAAAACTAATCTCAAAAGACAAACAACATAAAACAGTTTAAAAGTTGTGAGTTTTGAAAAAGACGTGATGAACCTTTCGTGGCGTCACAGTTGAGTATAATCCAATATGGCGTCTGCCCTGACTAGACCAATAAACCACAGCGGCGCCATCTTTGAATGAAATCGAGGCTGTGTGAGAGTCGAGACGGGCATCTCTACGGTGGGTTGTACTGTTATTTAATGTGGTGTTCTGCTGACGAAACTCTGCAAAAATATATTTTCCGAGAAATTTCAGTTTACATACCCCAGACAATATTATCATGTGGAAAGGTGATAGATAAGCTGATCTAGATGATTTAAGCCTGCTTTTTTACAGCATCGATAAAAGTACAAGTCTATCAGCCTCACTTGGATACCTGCTATGGTGCTGATCTTATTAACTCTAGGATTGAGAAAATGTATTTAACACAATTTTACATTATTTAAGATTAGGCTATAGGCTATTGAACACATGCTGATGTGAAAATGTATTTTTGAAATAATGACTGTAATAAGATTGTTTTTATTTATTTTTACTTTGATAGTCATGAAAATAATGTCAGTGTTATTGGGTTCCACAAAATACTATTTCTACTTAAAAAATCTTGACCTGCGAAGTTAATAGACCAATTTCGACGCATGAACACCATGTGGTCAAAATATCTGGACCAAACAACCCTTGAAAAAATTGTTTTATTATAAATGATTAGTCCATTAGTGATGATTGAAGTCGCATATAGGCTTTAGGTTATATAATAAGTGATATTGGAAGTTTAGGAGTAAACGAGGGTTCTCCGGTCAATCTATGCACTTGTATGCAGTTTTTCAACCCGCTGCACTTTCTCTTTGATTTCAGGAGAGGTCGCTGCCTACCTAATTTACCTCAGGTCGTAGGAAATTAACAATCTCTACAACAAGTTTGGTGTTGTATTTAAGCTGTCATCAAGGATACTTTCAGAAATATACTTTGGTCATTCTCAAACACTTGTTATAATTATGAGTTGATTACCTATTTAAAAAGTTGATTATTGCTAAGAGCCTACTTAATTTGTCCTTTTAAATCACCTCCTGGTAACTGTTAGGAATATCATAGAATAGATGACTATTCATATGGGACTAATCAAGATAAAAAAGTATAATTTAAGATATAAGAAAATCTATAAAATATTGCCAATTAAAAGAATAATTAAGTGAGAAAATAAAACTTGTATGATGTCCATTCTTTTAATTGTACATCTAATTTTAAGACATTTAAGATAAAGCAATTGGGTACAATGTTTAAAATTAAACTGATACTAAAGTTTTCCAGGTATAAATGAATGTCCTGTTCCAGAGACGGGGTCAAGTGATACATGTTATTTTTTTTTCTCAGCGCTGGCCTGAATGGGCCAATCACAGTCATTTGCGGTTAACCGGTGCTTGAGAGGTAGGTAGAATTTCCTATTCTGTTGGTCAGGTTCCAATTCGTTGAATAATATATTATTTAATAGATTAGTTTTAGTGTTAGAATTTTTTTTAACGGCAGGTGCTCCCTAGAGAAAGAATTCACAACAACCACAAAAATCATTTTAACCCGAACTTATTTATTTTATATTTAATGGTCAGTGGCTCGTGCGTCAAACTAGTTGATGATCGACGTGCGCGTTCTCGTGTTTTGAAAGAACAGAACGTGCTTGCGCTTCAGTACACACCACTAACCGGTCCGGAGCGTCACTAACGAACTTCGCGTAAATCGAAACACCAAACGTGTGTGTTCATCCCAAAAAAACAACAAAAAAAAAAACAACAACCACAAAATGAAGAGCTGAAAGTCTTTATTTGTTCAGTAAGGATTATTGATCAATACAGAGTTTTCAACATCTGCGGCTGTGGTTTTCGAGTGCCTTCGTTTCATTTGAGGTAAGTTTTAACGTCCTCTCGACGGAATAAATATAGCAAGTTAGATATGAAACAAACTCGTTTAATTAAACTCACGTTTAAGTTACTCACACTAATAGCATATCTCTGGACTGTTTTGAACGATGTAATATAAACGTCTTCCCTGTACTTTTCGCCATTAAACTATAAGTTAGTCTTGTTTTCTGCGCTCGTGACCGCTTGTGAAAGTGTCGCATGATGCTTCAAAAATAACATAAAAAGCTAGTCTAAAGTTCTGATACTCTAACATACTTATACTGTGACGTGGTAAAAGTTTGTTTTAGTGACTACCTATAGTTTAAACTATAATCCTGATTGTATTACTTGTATACACACTTTGAATAAGTGTACTAACGCTAACGTTATATCAATACTGTGAAAATGTTTGTTCTTTACACTTTTCTGCGGCACCATTTGGTCTTGGTGAACAAGTTTTCCTGTTTTAAAGGGGAAGCTTCAGAGTGATCTGACACACGGATGTTTGAGGTTGCCAAGTCATTGTGTGAGCTTTGAGTTGCGACGTAGATTTGCAAACAGAGGAAGGTGTGATCCAGATCCTCCATTGCTTCTTGCGTAAAAGGGGAACGTGCACCAGCAAATCTAGTAAATGTTACTCATAAACGTGTTACTGTGTTCTTCTTCTCTTTATAGATGTCAATGGATTGGATTATATATCACTGAACGTCACAGCATACACGTCACTTACTCATTTTCAAGGTATGAACAGTAATTCAACGTTTACTTGTGCTGTTTTATCCTGAAACTACATTAAAAGTGCTATTATGCATCATATTTTATTTTATTTTATTATATATTATACATAAAGATGGGAAATGCTATCATGGAGAAGATCGCTGCAGTTCCTCATGACTCAATAACTTAATTTTTATAAATATCAGATAATTTGACCTCTATATGATAAGGCAGGGTTTGTTCAAGTATAATTGAAATAAACCTTAAAATGGTTTGACTCCTCAAAATCATAATTGTGTTTATGAATCAATAATTTAAGATATTTAAAAAAAGATATACTTTTGTTAAAAAATATTAATTTTGGAAAACAGAGCTACATGAGTTACATGAGATCAAGGCGTGAGAGATAGTAATGAACATGATTTTTCATAGCCAATTCGTTTTTTCTTCTTAATTTTTACAAGCAAAGTGGCTGAATACCAGTTGCCATTACAAGACAAGAGAAGTAAACAAAGAGGAAGATCCGGCAGACATGCGGAGAATTCACTCAGCACAAGCTTTATCATTTTGCGAATTTTAGTGAGAGTGCAGAACGCGGTAAGTCAGTCATGGCTTAAAGGGAGCGCTATTGACAATCTCAATAATAGTTTTGTTTGATTGCGGCAGCTGGTTTAGTCAAAAAACGCACAGTTATTTGGCAGTTGGGTCTGTTCAAAATCACATTCTCACCATAAACAAACCGCTCCAGAGTTCGTTTGAAAGCGTACCTTGTTTGGTTCACTTTTGGTGCGCACCCGAGTACGATTGCTGCTTTCACACCTGCCCAAACGAACCGCACCAAGGGGGGAAACGAACTCTAGTGCGATTCAACCGAACTAAGGGGGCTTTCACACTGGCAGTTTAGTTTGGAACGGGGCACGGTTCGCATGAAAAATCGCTAATGTGAACGCTGTCATGGGACTGGGGTACCGAACCCGAGACTACCTGGAGGAGGTGGTCTGAGTTCGGTTGTTTCCAAACCCTGCCGCGGTTCGCGTGAATGTGAAAGCAACACGGACTCGGGCGCGTTTTAGCTTATTGTGATGTTTTGATAGTGTTGATGATTTACTTTGGAAACGAGCGAGAGTGAGCCTTCAGTGTATTCTTGCATTGGGTGTCATTCATGAAACACCAGCAGAACGAATTTTTGAGTAAATCGTGTGTAAAGTGGTTCTGGCATAAATTTTCGGATTCATTAAAATGTTGAGCCCGTTCTCATCCCAAAGCGCCATATAGGACGCTTTTGCAAAAGCCTAAATATTCAACGCACATGGCACCCTTTAACGTAAAATGAGATGCAGATATATTTGGGCAGAAGGCGCCCCCTAGTGGTCTAACCCTTACCCTACACCATACCTAAACTTAACCATAACCGAAGCGTCTCATTATGCCTAGTTCACACTACATGATTTTAAAATGTCGGGCTGAACTGTGCAGTTCACACTACATGACTTGCTCTCAGTGAAATCATGAGTGTTCAAGTTGTTTAGCTGTTCACACCACACAACACAACGTGATTGATCGACAACAGGAGGTAACTCACTACACGAGTTAACAACGCACTACATAGAGATACAACCACGATCGGATGATAAGAGCATATCATTTGTGACTCAATGAGAGCTGTTTCAGTACTATAGTACGGTCTAAATCATGAAAATACTCAAATAAATAACGAGTTGACAACAACACGATTCTATCTGGTCTAGAAACCATCATGTTTTGTAACGAAAAACCACGCAATAAAACGAACCAGAAATGACGCGAAACTGCAGAGAAGAACACAACACGCGAATATGGACGTCAGACAGAAACTAGTGCTGCACACTGTTTGCTCGACGATATGCTCTGAGAAAAAAAAATGCAAAAAAGAAAAAGTAAGATTTACCTGGTGTCCTCAACCCATGCGTTCCTATGATTGGCTGTACTCATGAAATCACTGAGATTGAGTCGCGCGACTGCTCGAGATATCTAGCATGCTAGATATTTTTCTGAGCTCGGTGACCTGTCTGCGAGGTGTCTGCGAGCTGTCTTTGATGCGTTGTTGGCTCTTTCACACTAACGGATTGGCGAGCGTTAATCGTCCGCTAATCGCCCGCGATTTGCACGCGATAACACCCTGACTTGTCGGCGACTCAACGATTTGCAAATCGGGCTTAAATCGGGCTTAAAATCACGTAGTGTGAACTAGGCTTTAGACGTTAAAGGGTGCCATGTGCGCTGGATATTTACGCTTTTGCAAAAGCGTTGTATATGGCGCTTTGGGATGAGAATGCATTGAAATGTTCGTATTTTCTAAATGTTAGTTGGTACGAAAGAAATCTACACCTGCTCCCAGCCGAACTTTTTCCGAACTGAACTAATTCGTTTTTAGCTGTCAAGCTTAATGTCGAACCGTTTTCTTTTCACATCTGGGACTGTTTGATTAACAGATGAAACTCCATTAACTGCATCTGTAATGTGCTGCCAAGCTTCCTTTTTTATAGGACCTGATACGCCACTATGTAGCCTACGCTTGAAAATAAAAAGTGGCGTTTTGAATGAACTTCTGATAATAAAACGTCAATTTCTGCATCTGAGAAATTTTTCTTTTTCTCGCATTCATGTCATAATATGATGCCTATATATAGTTGTCAGTCGGATTTAATGGGCGGGATTTATGGTAATTGAGAATGAACGTGCACGGCACGCGCGTCCCATTTACGAGTCATTTACAAATTCATTAACACACACACACATTTCACTATCACATCTGACGTTTACGAACTTACGAAGTATTTGTGAATCAGGAGAAGAGTTTTCGGGAAGGTCTCTTTTTGCGCAAATCACTTACATATTTACTTGTATATTTACGAATGTTTCATGTGTGAGATCCATTGTGCATAGAATCAGAGCAACACATTTGGAAATCAAAAGAGTCTGTTTGCAAGCAGAAGTCCACCTTATATGACACACGCACAGTAAACCTGTATTGTTCACTTAACTGCTCATAATAGCAGCAAATTAACAAAAAATTGCAGTCCCCACAATATTTACCCACGTTTTGCTTTCTATCATGCGCCGCGCACGTTTGCGATGACCAGTGTTGTGCAAGTTACTTCCAAACTGTAATACATTAGGTATTACTTGTTACTGTTATTTAAAAGTAATTCATTACCTTACAATATTACTGTCCCAGAATTGTAATGCGTTACATTACTCATCTATTACTTTTTAGTTACTTTCACCAAAATAACTTAGTAGAACTTAACTTTTGGACTGTAACGATATGCAATATGAAACCGAAATCGCGATTCGCCACACGACTCAGATCAACGAACCTACAGAATCGCGACACACCTCTTCCAACTCCAGCGTTATTCTCCTTACCGTCCAGATCCAATGCTGCCTTATCTTTAAATTAGGCTATTAGTATTATTTGAAGTTAACATTATAAAATACGTAGACCTACACCACAAAACTAGTCGAGGATAAATTATTTAAAATTGGGGAAGTCCAGCATTATGGACATGATGACATTTGCAGTCAAAACTTGAAATAAAAATTCTCAGAAAATACATGTATTGAAACGTATATAGGCTACTTCCTTAAAGGACTCCAGACATTAGACAAATATCAGTCTATGTTTTATTTTTAATATTAGGGAAAAGACACATTCATGCGTGACAAAAAAATAGGAGGCAAAATATATTTTTTGTAATTCTGTTAATTACACTGCGCACATCGGATGAGGAAGGGTTGGCTCTCCAGTCTCCATAGAACTTAAAATATTCATTTTATTTTAGTTTTCGTGTTCGCATTTATGAGGAAAAAACAATGTTACAGGCGCGACCGCTCTGAACTGGCACTAAAAGACTGCTTTAAAACTTTCACACAGTCTGTTGCCTTTAAGAAGTAAAAGCAGACAATACACTGTAATACAACTGTAATACAAGCCTCACTGAACATGTAACGAGTAAAATATTACTGAAAATTGATTAGTAATGCCTTACACTACTGCATTACAGCAAAAAGTAATATGTTACTGTAATGTATTACTTTTGTAATGCGTTACTCCCAACACTGGCGATGACGTAAGATGCACGCAAACGCACCAGGGTTTGATAGAATCAAGTTGAGTGTGAAACCAGACCAATGCTGCGGGGGGCGCTGCAAACCAGCCCAGTGTAAAAGCCCCCTAAAAGAGGCAGGTGTGAAAGCACCCTAACTCGGCGGTGACGTCAACACCACTGAAAGTCATCTTTCCTATTGTCGTTCGTGAAAATCGCTTCTCATTTGCATAAAAATGAAATTTTCGAACTTTTCTCACATCGCTTGACATGCCCACATTCTGTCGCCAACGGTCACTGTCGCTTGTCGCCGGAAGTCACGAATGGGATTGTGTCACTTTGTCGTTGCGTGTCGCTGGTGGCGTGTTGTATTTGAACACATTTTGTGAGTCTGCTCAAGCTGGCTTCACATACATTACATATGTAACACAAATGCAATAACATGTCACTCTGTAGGCATCTTACAACAGTTACCACACGAGCAATTTATAGATTGTCATGACAGAATATGCTAATTTAGGATAGTTGTCACTTCTTGAGTCTCTCAATCATTGTCCGACTCGGTGTTATATTATGTTTAAATATAAAAGGCAGAGCAGTTTCTGATATTTTAGTGTTTGTCTGCATGAGGTAATTGGAGCTGCTAACACACACAAGCTCTTGAAGCTCCGCCCCCTCTGTGCTGAGAGCAGCAGCTCATTTCCATTTAAAGGGACACACTAGCCTGGGAAAACTTAGACAACTTCCAGTCAAGACTTGTCAAAAGTGCCTCTAATTGAAGCCCATTTTACAACAAAAATGTTAATGAAACTTTTATGACTTATGAAAACTGTTGATGTTAAATTGCATCAGTGATTGTCATTGCGTATCATCCAACACACCGTCAAAGAAAGAACACATGACAGAGAAACATCAGGTTGCAAAATGTTTATTAGGCCACTGATATGGTTGTGGACTTTATTTCAGTCATTGCCTATGATGACACAGTTTTAAAGTGTCGTAAGGTAACATGACATAGCAATGAATAAATGAAATGATAGTTGGTTCATGTATTTAAGAATATTATATAGATGTATTCATTCAGGTGTTCTGGTCTCAAAGTTAAAGTGGATGCTTGTGTTAATTTGAATTGTAAATTTCTGTTTGTTTGTAAAATAAAAATCATAATAAACTTACATATTGTATTTGTTACAAAAATATTTTGTCCACAAATACATTTATTTCATTTGTTACGGGCAGAGACATATTCAACAAATGATAACAAAAGACAGTTTTAAAGCATTGCAAGGTACAAAGAAAAATGACAACAAAATGAAATCTATGTAGTTGAAGTTTGCTGTGCTTTATCCTAACATGAAGTGAATGTCCGCATTCAGTCAGGGACGACTGCACAAAACAACATAAAACGAACTATAAAAAATTGTAGTTTAAGTTCACAGAGGTTGGTAACACTTTACTTGAAGGGGTGTTCATAAGACTGACATGACACCTTCATAATCATGACATGTTAAAAATATGAAGTAGGGTTTATGCATGTTTGTGACAACTATCGTTAAGTGTCTTTCGCTCAGTTATGACATTTTTAATGCAAATATGACATTGTTTGAGATGTCTTTGTTATGACACCTTGACATAAACCAATGCATCATAACCTGTCAGTGTCTTTGTCATGACAACTTGATATTAGTAAGACAACACAAGCTGTCATAAACATGATATAGAAGATTAATTATCAAACTCAAGAAAACACTTAGCTTTATTGGTTAACATTACATTAAACTATCAGGTGGTTGGGTTTGACATTGGCTGTCATGAGGCCATTATAACGTTTTGATGACAAATTCAATTAGTACCAGTGTTGAGGTCACGAACAATATTCATGACACAATATTATAATGGCCTCTTAATAGTTGTTAATAGTTTAACTTAATAGTTGTCATGACAAAGACACTGACAGGTTATGATGTTGTGGTCTATGTCAAGATGTCACAAAGACATCTTAAACAATGCCATATTTGCATTCAAAATGTCATTATTGAGCGAAAGACACTTTATGACAGTTGTTATAAACATGCATAATGTCATGGTTATGTCATGGCATGGTTATGAAGGTGTCATGTCAGTCTTATGCACACCCCTTCAAGTAAAGTGTTACCAACTTCGTATTGACCTTTTATGAAAACATCTATTGAAAAGGAAATCATGAATATTCATGTAGGCTCCACCCACTGAAACTGAAACCCTCGAAACTCTGCCCCGATTCTGTCAGCCTCTAGGGCAGCGGTTCTCAACCGGGTTAACCATGGGACCCACATCTCCCCATGGCCAATTAAGCTGCGACCCATAATTATATGGTCTAAACTAAAATTGCTGCTTCTTCTTTTCTTTGTTTACTGAACTAATTGTGTCACTCCTTAAATCAGGGGTGTCAAACTAATTTTTACCACGGGCCACATCAGCATTATGGTTGGCCTCAAAGGGCCAGTTGTAACTATTTACTATGTAAATGTAGCAGCTAATTCTTAACATATTGATAAATAACTCTCTCTGCATTTGTCATCCAATTGGATGCTGTACATTTCGCCTTCTCCTCATTATCCATTTATTGAGTGCCTGGGACCTGCATGTTGTTTCATTGGATCCTTTCCCTACCCTAAGAGCACCTATCACGGATATACTTTACCTGAGCGCCGCCTGGTTGAATCTTTTATAATTTGCTGTACATTACTGGTGGTTGAGGTGATTCCCCCTTCAATGTAAAGCGCTTTGAGTAGTGTACAAATACAGCAAATGCATTCAAATAAATGTAAAATATATGTAAGCAGCACATTGCTCTGTGTTTTTATAACATAAATCCCTGTAATTTATCAGGTTAAGAAAAGATCAAACTTTTTAAGTGAATAACATTGACAAACTACATCTAAAAGCTCCTCACTGATAGTGAAGTCTGCTTTCACGCCTCTTATAAAAATGGATAGTTGCGCTTAGGGCGGCACGTTTTCAAGTTTTTCATTAACCGTTAACCGAGGCCCTTATCGGTTAATACTCGGTTAACCATGTGCGCGCCGCAACATCGAGATACAGAGTTAATTTTTAACACCTTTGATAACTGGTTGGACCCCATTTGAAACTAAATTAATTTATAGAAATAAAACGCAGTGGTAAGTTCAGAGCAGTTAAAGTAGGCGCGTTTCCATCACCCTTCAAATTGAAATTGCCAATTGAAAATACGCACATTGGCAACACGTCCATTTCGCAAAAACTCAGTGTCCGCAAATAATAATAATAATCATCATTATTGTAACATTTTATTAGGCTGCATATGTAGAAGACACTTTTATCCAAAAAAGGAACAAAGCACAAATAAACACAATATTTTGACGCATATCCAGTGTGTGTGCTTTGTGGAGGCTGCGAGACGCCCATGTGAACACTTGCAGTTTCATTGCAGTTCTTTCAGTGGAAACAACTTAAAATACTCTTTCATTTCTGGTCATACAGAAAATATTAAAACAAATACATTTATTTGCGTAAACTCACAATAACAAGAAAACGCTGTGCTTTAACAAACAGGCGCGCTTCATGATCTCCGTGAACTGAAGCGCGAGAACTGAAACAGCCACCGCATTCGAATTTGTTCGTTTTAAATTGGACATTTAAAGCTTTAGTCTACTGGTTAGACTAAAGCTTTAAATGTCCAATTTAAAACGAACAAATTCGAATCAAAAGCCAATATCTTCTGACTATATAATTATAGCCTAGCTAATTATATATTTCTCTCTAAAGGTGCATCCGGGGATGGAGATTTGTTTTTAGCAGAAACTGATTTAGAAAACAATAGTTTATTAATAAACAATTAATGCCTCGTTATTTTATATTATTTTATTATCAGACACATTTATTATATCTTATAAATCATCTATAAATCCCCTTTCTGTAGGCTGTGGTTACGGCTCTTCTCATTCAGCACTGCGGGGAAAATATCATTTCCAGGTTCTAATTTGGCCTCAGAAAACCAGTAAAATCTTTTTTTTTTTCCATATTCATTTGTCAAATATTTTAAATGTTTAAAGGGGCAAAAAAATCTAACAAATATCTGAAAATTCGTCGATATATACTAGCCTATATATTTTTGCGCCGCATTTGACGTAGTCCTACAGTTCAAATGAACATTTTGGTGTTCAACTCTGCGTTTTACAAAATACAACAACCGTTCATTTTTCGTTTTGCAATTAGGCCAACGGATTAAATAAGGGGAAACGAATGAACACAAAAGTACACTGACCGTACATATACGAGGCAGAGTTCTTTTTTAAAATTCATAAAAGATACAAGGAATAGCCTACTAGACAAAACCTCAAAGAAATGCCACAATCAAGACAGAAATGCAGAAATGAGGGAGAAACACCCAGAAACTCTGTGACTTTCCCTGCCATTAATACTTGGATGACACACACGTCTCCTCCTAAATTATAATGTCTAGTTCGGTGGCTGTGATATACCAACGTCCGTTGCCATTATTTTTGGAATGGCTTATCGCGAAAGGGAAAAAAAAATGTTTTAGTCGCATAACACCGTTAATAGAAACGCTTTCATTTCACAATATTTTTTTTATCGACAATCAGAAAAAAAAACGCAAAAGTTTTGTGCAAATATGTATTGACGCCACGCCACTTAACCGAGCAAAAAGGTTTCACTCGGTTATGCAATATTAAACGGTTAATCGGTTAACCGGTTAACCATGGACACCCCTAGTTGCGCTGTATCAGTATATCTGTACTTTCATCAACAGCTAATGAAAAAGTCTGGTAAGTGCGTGTCTCTTTGGCCAGCTGTGTTGTCAGATTGCTTGCCACTTCCTTAACTCGTTTCTAGACAAACTGATATTTTTAATTAAAGGCACACCTGCTCGCATACCTTTAACATACTCCTCTTCAAAAATATTCCCTCTGAAAAACACTTGGAAGCGCGGGCGATTTCTTCAGCCACAATAAAGCTAGCTTTCACGGCTGCGTAATTTTTTTTTTTCTGTGGCTTTTGTGAACATATTTTGCTGCCATTGCAGTCTGCTTTTCAATTCTTGAACAATTAAATTTTTTTTCTTGGAGGCTAAAGTTAGCATACTTCGCTTCGTGTTTGGTGTCAAAATGCCGATGTAAATTGTATTCCTTCATCACCGACACTGCCTCACCACACAGAAGCATACCGTTTTTTTCTCCTTGAAGTACAAACATGTGTTCACTTGCCCATCGTTCTTTAAATTGCCTCCCCTCTGCATCAATTTTTCTCTTTTTGGACATTTTAGTTTATAAATTTTCAGTTTGGGTTATTTATCTCTCTCAACTCCACCGGGTCCGTTAAGCGCCGATATGGAAACACTGCTATCTAGCGGCACGATGCCGTCATTTTGCGGGTTACAAAATCGACATGCATTCATGCATTGTGGGAGATGTAAGCCTAGTTTTTGGTCAATGTACGCTGTAAGCATACTTTTTTTTAAGTAGAGCCAGACCGATATATCGGCAGGCCGATATTATCGGCCGATATTAGGCATTTTCCAAACTATCGGGATCGGCAGTTATAATGACGATAAATGAATATTTCAAAAATAAAATACAAACGGACGAAATACGCTTGAACCATTGTCTTGAGTGTTGGAGTTGTATAGTTTGTCCACCAGAGGGCACTCTAAACCGTACCTGTTGGCAACACTCGTTGAGTTGGTCACGATACATACATTGCTTGAATAACAATTAAAAGAACATCCCCATCAGTTCACTTAACTCAAATAAGCATGACAAAATTTGTGACTATCATGTCCAGTTTTGCTGCTGTTAAATAAGCCGAGAGTGAAGCGGAATTAGCTAGTAATAATTACGTTATGTTGATAGTGTAGTTGACTGACTGTCCTTTTAACTTAAGTATTTCTTTAATAGCGCGTGACCGTTATAGCAATGAGACGTATCATCTCTCCTTGGCCAGTTATATTGAAAATGTATGTTTTACAATTTGCAGTATGACGTTATCTATTGCTAAATTATGGCTCATCATAGACTAGCTAACCACAAAGCTAGCTAATGCCACTATCATCAGTCTGTTCTGTTGTGACAATAAAAGAAACAAGTTCGTTTTTTAAAATGCATTATCATATTATTTTAGTTAAAACTCATAAATACCTACAAATAACTAATGTTAGGGAAATCTGTTAATATTTTGAGAAAAAAAAAAACGACTGATACATCAGAATGTCGGATTTTAAAACCAACAAATATTTGTATCGGTATCGGCCCTCAAAATCCTTTATCGGGCGGGCTCTAATTTTAAGACAATCATATGCCTTTTGAGCTTACGCAAGCCACACAGGCCTTGAGTTTGACACGTACCTTAAATGAATCTAATTAATTAAGTTAATGGAAAAAAATGTATCTCTGCTAAAATGCTGTACACTATAAAGAGCCCTTATTTGAACAACAAAACTTAACAAATTGTATGCAAACATGTGAACTGCACATAAAGCAGTTTTAGCACTTAATAATCTAAAAAGGAAAGTGGTGTTGCACCTGAACACCAGACTAACGCTCAGAGGTGTTAACAACCAGGCCAAAACAATGACACTTCTCTGACAATCTCATGACACTTTAAGGTAAAGTCAGACCATTCTGTTTTTGCTTTAGTCAAATTATGCTCCATAAGACACACCTGCACAAAACAAAAACAACAGACCTGACTGGGACTGAATGAAAACACAAAATCACTCTCTGACAGTTGATGGTGCTTATGGGACAAGGCATTACATGGAGGTAAGAGGAAAAAAAAAATGCCATCAAAACTTTTCTGAAGATATTCAGTCCCCTTCAGATATACATTAATATAAACCCCCACCCAAAACCTGTTGTGCTTTGTTGTTAAGTATCTGCAGGCACATCTTTGTTCTCCTCTTCTCGCCCGTCTTCAACACGCCCCCTCTCTGGCCTTTCTTAACGTCCTGTTTACAGAGTTTGTAATATATCCACACAAATAACATTTTGGGAAATGATTGCAAGGCAGTTTGTGCGAGGCCGGAAAAGAGATCTTTCTTGCAAGCGCTGGGATTTCTCTCAGAATATGCAAATCTAGTTTGTTTTTACGCTGCACTGCTAGTAAGTCCTGGCTTATGTACACAGGTTGGTTGCTTTACTTATGGGGCGGGTCTCAGATGCTGAACTTATACGACTAATAAACCCTTGGTCAAATAAAGAGTTAAACCCAGATTCAACATTCAACACATTGTATTTGAATGTGTTTCTATTCTATTGTTTGCATTTAATTTAAAGGCAAACAAGAATCGTGCACTCCATCTCTGGAAGTGTGTAACATCTACACCGGTTTGTATAGACCTGCACGAATAATTTTAGCTTTAAAACTGTTATCGTAAAAAATATTCCTATCCTTCCTAAACTTCCGATTCTTTCTCTGTGGTGGGCAAACCTAATGGGTCATTCATAATTCCACTCTGCCCTCAACCATGTGACCCGTCGCCTGTAACTCCAGGCATTACAAGCATCCTCCTGCTGTTGAGTGGTGTGTGTGTGTGTTGTCTAGCCACAGTGCAGCTATTGTTGGTCTGTTACTAGGGAGCGTTTGGGTGTACTGACACTACAGGCCTGAGGGGTTAAAGGGGGGCTGGAGTGTTTTATGACAGCCCAGCAGTAACAATGTCCAGTCAGATGGTCAGTGGGGACTGTGAGAGCATTTGTTGTTTTGAACTTTGCACATGCTACCATGTTTGCTGACACCAAGTAATATGAATTGTTTGTTTGGGTTTGGGGATTTTTGTCTTTTTCAACATGGATGCAAGTTTTGGTTTCCTGTATAAAAGTGGAAGGGAAGTTTTGTTAAACTCATAGTATGTGTTTTAGAATTCAGTTTTTATTTGTGTATGTGTGCATGGTGCCATTTGAACGTCTTGTTTTTGAGACCAGTTTTTTATGAACTTTTTATTTTGGTATAAATATGACCTTTATACATCCATCTGAGGCATGTGTAAAGAAAAGCAGTTCGAAAAAGTTGAAATAATCAAGAAATGTGTAGTTTTGATGAAAGATTACAAAGCCAAACATTTATTTATTTATTATTATTATTATTATTATTATTATTATTATTAATCATTTAATCCTTGAACCAGGAAAAGAAACCATGTCAATTTTGTTGTAATGTTGACAATAACTACTTAGTGTCGATTCTGGTCATACAGGTTTCTAATTTTAAAGGTTCTCTAAGCGATCCTGGGTGTTGACGTTCGGAATATTTTCAAACAAATCGGAGGCTAGCTAGACCCTCCCTCCTCCATATCTCATCTCCTCCCCCTCCCTTCCGTGCTTCCTGAAATAATTGTGAACGTGCATAGTTCTAGCTAATTATATCCTTGTGTGGGTTTGGCGAACATAAGCGTCAATTTAGAAGAAAAAAAACAATTTAACGTTACCCACCTGTCCAGCAAAAACAGAGCAACCTGAATGTCGGACTGGAAGCCCTTCTGCCGCCGGAGTTCTCGCCATCGTTCAAGAGCTTTGCTACCGATGTAAATTCGGAACTTCGCACGTTCTTTATCCGACTCCTTCTTCTTTTTAATTTGTTCTTCAGAACAACGTCTCTTTGGTCGTGTGTCGGCCATTTTTCAAACTTCCCTCTGATGCTTCTCTCTCCTTCACACACACACACCCTTCATGTGCACGCGCACTAACCCCCCAGACCCACCCTCAAATACTTCTTGCCAGTGATTGGCTGGAACACTGTTTGTTAGGTTTCGTGGTCCGGGTGAGACATGATTGTTTTTGTTGCCGTTTGTGGAGCCTGTGGTGTCTACAGAGACCGCGTTTTTTTACAGTGTGTTTAGGGGACAGGTAGCTAGCCGATAGTGAGGAGACGTTTGATGTATGTGACAAAAAATGTTTTGGCCCCACATCGCTCAGAGAACCTTTAATATTTGTTTGCAAGTGGATTTTAGTCAAGACTATCTTATACCAGCATGTCTTACTGAAGTAAAAATCCTGAGGGTGATCATGGTAATACGGTACGCCTTGGACAATGGTTATGGGAAGGAGTTACCCAATTCTTTTTCTTGTGTTAAGTATTTTGAGTGATTAAACTAATCAGTTGATTCACCACACAATGGGCCCAAATGGTGAGAGACATAACCATGGTGGTGATACTGGATCAGACAGCCTTTATTTGGCTTTGAGTGAGAGAGGGAGATACAGTGTCAACCTAGTAGGAGTATTGCACGGCTCCTGTGGTTTAGACTGCACACGGCCTTTGAATAAATTATGGAAGTCCTACTTCTTCAGCTAAATGACTCCAGCCGAGCGCTTATCAGCCACCCTGGCTGACGCTGGAAGAACTTTTCCATGCCGCTAATTCACTACCAAGGGTATTGATACGAGAAGACCAATCTACTTTTTTTTGAAAAAGTGCATCCGTTGTCTTCTAGGACTAAGGTGGTTTGATTCTATTTGAAGACTGAGCAGATTTAATTTAAGGTGTAACTTAAGCATCTCTCTTTCTCTTGCAGTAGGTGTGGAGTATGTGGGCCAGCTGCTGCGGCTGGCTCGGTCTGGATGATCCCACTGTGGAGAACACCAGAAGTAGCACACCACATCAGACCTTCACAAACTCAGGCTTCAGCAGTTACCCATCACCCCCTGCTCCAGAAAACACATGCAAGGCCTGTGGAGGTCGCTTTGAAAGCCTCGCCAGGAAGGTAATCATATGACACGACTAATTTTCAGACAACTGTCTTACAAATCCACCTTGTAATGTTTAGCTTTAGCAGTGGGATACATTTATTTGGTGAAGCACTTGTACAGGTAATGTGCGGTTATTGGTGCCTTTTGGAATCCTGTTGATGCTTTGCCTTTAACGTCATCCTCACGTCACTGACAGATAAGGGAAAGGCTCAAGCTACAGCTTATAGCCACCATACACGTTGAGTTAGTGACTGGAGTCATTGTGTGGAGCGTGACTACTCTGCTCGCCTCATGAGGGGAGTTGTCCAGAATGCACTTTGTAAACTCCAGTGACAGTACAATGGCGCGTATCGATGTCATGGCCATTGTGCCAGTTCCTTACTGCAGTGCTGCTATTGTCAATTCACGTTCATGGAATTCCTGCACATGCACCTTACAAAAGAGTAATTACAGGGAGTAACAATGAGATCAGGTTTCCAGTGTTTGTTTTTTTTAATTGGATTGAAGTTTTTGATGTTTGAAAGCAAGCAGTTCATAGACTCAATAGTGGTTAAGACTAAGTAGATCCAGTATTGTTCTCTGAATAGAGATCAATAGTATCATGTCACAATGATAGTTTGAGATATCTGCTATGTGACGACATCCACACTTCACACATAAGCATACTATCATTAATGTCTGCTACGCTGGAGAAATATTAAGGTTGTAAATTAAGTTTTTATGTGGAGATAGATTCACCTCTCGTCATCTCTGAGACAATGTGGTAAGTTTTTGCTTTCACTTTCAGGGAGTAATTGTCTGTGGTTTGAGACTCCTTCAACGGTATAACTCGTGGAAAGTTTGCAAATTGCATGTGTCAGATCCACGGGCTGGCCTTTTGGATAAAATATTTTTGCAACATGACATTTCAGCTGCTTTGAAACAAGGTTTATTGTGAAAAGCACTATACAAATACATTTTAATTGAATTCATAAACTCCATTTTTGCTCGCAAAATGATAGAAACATAGTCATTCTCCACGATTATAAAACAAAGTTAATTAAATAATTGAGTAAATGATCAAATGAGACAACTATTCTACAACCCCCGCCCGGCGTGGCTGACGATAGCACAAAATGACTATGGAGAATATCACCCAACACTAATATTTTCACTAGAAGCTTAATCTTTGATAAACATTTTTAAAAAAAAGTTTCTAAGCCGTGAACCAAACCAGCCATAGCACCATCATTCATAAATATTAAAAAAATATATATTCTAAGTCAGACAGTATTTGAAAATCAGTAAATGGATGAAGACCCAATTATAACACATAAAATTGTTGTATTTTCTTTTCAACATCCCATATTAACCAATGTTGGAGATAGTGTTGTCAAAATATTTAGGACTTCAGTAAATTTTAAACATCACAATACCAAATCCCGGTGGTACCGAGTACCCGGTCAAACTCGGTTCTGGATGCGCATGCGTTCACAAAGGGCGTGAAGTTGCGTCCTCGCTGCTGATGTGATGTCTGTCTATATTAAACTGCAAAACGATGGTTTAAAGATGAACCCTGCATATCTGCTTGTCTCTGTGTGAATGAACGACGCAGGCGCGTGGTTTCATTTAACGTTACCTCTCTCACACACACACACACACACACTGAAACACGAGTGACGCTTGCTCTGTTTTCAGTCTCTGCTGTCTCACGATATGATGATGTCATCTCCAGAGGCGCTCTGAGAGTCACTTCATGAGCATTTTACCGTTTCATTTGAGAAAAACTATCGTCATATCATTCACGCACAGAAACTCAAAGTTCTTAGCAAACTGTCAAAATTAAAGTCTCTGTTAAAGTCGCCGTGAAATGGAAGTTGAGATCATCCTTTTTTCCTTGTCATGACGTATATCCGAGTGAAACGGCTTCTGAAATTAGAAAAAAAAATGTAGGGCAGGGCTAGATTTCATCCTTCGGGAATTGATTGGATTGTTGGAGGTTGAGCGTTGCAAACAATTTGAATGCGATTCTCTGAGAGGTGATGCACCAATAGCCGCTGCCTCATCAGATGTGGCCGCACCCTTTTGCCATTCCATGTGGCCAAAAGAGAGAGAGGTCGTTTCGATGGGGGAGGGAAGGGTAATGTATTTGATTAAAGATTTCAAGGGTACATTAAAAAAGTAATGAAGTGCACCGATAAATAATTTATAATAAACACTACAATATTACATATAAAAAGATTTGTCAAATTTGATTTCATGCCGACTTTGAATAAAAATACTACGACTACTCGACTAATAATGTGTCGAGAAGGTTGCTTATTTTTCACTTGATTTTTTTGTTTTTCTATAAGCAATATTTCTCAATATCATCAATATTTTCGTTTAACGGCATGTAGCCTTCAATGCTTTCATAAATTTACCGTCATAAATAATAATGTCATTGAATTGAATTTAATATATATATATATATATATATATATATATATATATATATATATATATATATATATATATATATAATTTATTTTTTAAATTAATTATAAAATAGTTTAATTTTGCTGGTACCGAGATTCGTAAAAATTGAATGGTATCGGTACCAACTACTGGAATTTTGGTACCGTGACATCCTTAGTTGGATAGATGCTATATAACTGCAAAAGTTTTCCACTGGAGATTACAATGGTTACAGTATATAGGACTGTGGGTACGTTTGTGGGTAGTGGTATGCTTCACCAGTAATTTGGTTCTCAAAAGCAGTTTCTTATAAATTAAGCTGAAAATCCATTGATGTGTGGCTTCTGCAGAAGCATGTACCAGCCTCAGACATCCTGCAAACGTTTAGCCATGACACACTAAACCGACATCAAAGAACCAGTGGCTTTCATCGCGTCACCTGTTCAAAAAGCAGACGGGGGTCCAACTAGTGCTAGAGGTGGGAACAAACTGGAAAAACTAGGTCACGTTGTGTCATGACCTTAAAGTCTGTGTGAACCGGAAGTTGAGGCCGCATTCTGAATCCACCATGTTTAGAAATGCAATTTTTTTTTCAATGCGTGGGTTTTAAGGTGATGATACTTAGGGAAACTTTTTGAGCAATGTTGCTGGACAATCTTGCTAAGCATTTGTTGCTTGGGCACTTTCCCATTGAAAATGGGCAATGCATTTCTATCTGGAATATTTAGATCAGTCGTGTGCACCGTGTCTCATCTGGTTGTCCGTTGACGGCAACATTGCTCAAAAAGTTGCCCTGTGGATCATCACCTTTATGGTCCAAAACCAACTTTAGCTCATTTAAACCATTGAAAAAGACAAGGATTATCATATAAGAAATCACAGACGATAGATTACATAATTAACACACATAAGATAATAAACAAAACGAAAATAATAAGCAGGACAGCTGAACAAAAATTGAAGTCAACATAGTCAAAGTCTGTATCGTTCCAGCAAAAAGAAGTGCCGCCATCAGCCTCCTCTCATTTTAAATAGTAGTAATCCCTGATGACGTCACTCCATTTTCAAGGATCAGGGAAGTCCCTTCTCACTCCACCTACGTACTAAAATGAATTAATCTCACACAGGGAACAATTCCTCAACCTGCACACCCACGAATACCATTTTTGTACAGGTAATAACAGGGTCCCCTCCGGTCTTTAAAAAGTATTAAATTCAGTTTAATCATATTTAAGACAATTAAAAAGTCTTAAATATCTTTAATGGTAGAAGGGGAAAAAAGTCTTAATTAAATTTGGGGATAGAAAAACAGGAATCGCAATATGCTTAGGGTGATTTATTAAACTATAAAAGGTGATGACTTAATGAAATTCAAATTAATCTAAATATAATAATTGAAACTCCTCCCTTTCCTGAAGTGAAATAAATACAGAAATTTGAGTATAACAGTCGAACCAAGGAACGTTCAACATTATTTTAATGACCAAAATAAACAACAAAACGAAAGTTAAGTGGCAGTCCCTCTTACAAATGTCCCAGGCCTGGTCCTCTCTCATCCTTCACTGTCGTCACTGTCTCTTTTTGCGTTTATTTAACAGTAATGTAGACATGAAAGTAGGAGGAGTGAAATGAGATCGGGACATGAGCCAACAGCTCTTGCAGTGTGTACATGGACTGAATGGCATTGTGACTTCCAGAAGTTATGTTAGTCATGTGTAGTGTTGTCAAAAAACTCGGTACTTCGGTACCAAGTCGGTACTAAAAAAAAAAAATGTTACGGTACCAGCTTTTCTAGGTACCGAATACCTAATCCAGTTCTAGACGCGCTGTCTGAAAGGTGCACAGTTGCGTCCTCTTCATAACGCTGATATGCTCTCTTTCTGAATCCACTTGTTGACACGAAAGGAGGAAAGAGCCACATATGGAAATATTTTGATTAGGCTAATGTCACGTTGCCATAAGAGGCCGATTACATGTAAATTCGCAATTTGAAATATAGGCGCGAGGCAAGCGCGCTCATAATAAAAACTCGTTGCATAGCAACGACAGACGCCGCGTGAGAGCAAGCGCTTTGGAAAGAATAAGCACGCGCAAAAATATAATAAAAAAACACGCGCGATATGTGAACGGCCTCTAAAGTGCTTTCGGGGTAGTTTTACGAGTACATGAGCACAGTAGTATTCACCCGACACCAGAGTACTGGTATTAGTATCGATGCATCCCCATGTCATTTAATGTCAGTGCCAGTTCTAGGCGTATTCTTGCCTTTATAACTCAGCAGTTTTAAAAAGCCTTTTCAAAATTAAATATGAATGCAGTTTTAGATTAAATAAAAGTACAGTCAAGTCAAATAAAACATGTTTTATCTCCTGTATAGTTTGGTAATGCTACAATAAGATACCATTTATCAACATTAGCTACTTCACATCAACACATTGAGTGAACAATATATTTTTACAACATTAATTAATGTTTGTAAATGTTATTTAATAGAAACACTTGATTGTTCATGTTTGTTCACTTCATTCATTGTGCATTAAATAAATGTTAACGGATTAGAACTTTACAAACAACTTTAAAAATGTGTTAGTGTAGCTACTATTGTTTATTTTAGGTCATTTTATCAAAATTTTTTCTAAAGTGTTTATAATACAAATGTACAGTTTCCATACTTGTAACCGCGATAAACACTTAAATATATGTAAATTTAAACTAAGCTTTGGTACCGAAATTGGTACCGAGAACCGTGAATTTTTACTGGTATTGGTACCGAATACTGAAATTTTGGTACCGTGACAACACTAGTCATGTGTTTATATTCCCTGAAGAAACTTCCCAGACTGCTTTGGCATTATCCGGTACAACTCAGCCTCAGTGTTTATCAGATGTAATGACGCAAACAGTACATCTGCTTAGAATCAGTCAATAGAGTGTAGCTTTTGACCCAGTTCTTACACCCTTTAATGCCTGTGGCAACTGCGAAATTCTTAATGGTGTTTCACACTCCTTAAATAAAATGTGAGAAGGTGTTCCAGTCTTAACTTGGCTTTAAAAAGCACCCTCCCATTGTTCATTGCAGCACATGTGCATGGACTGCAAGAAAAGCTACTGCAGCCAGTGCTCCGCTCAGCTGGACGCCCAGCCGTGGCTGTGCCACACCTGCCAGCGTTTCCGTGGGATCTTGTACGAGCGGGCTGAGCTGATGAGGCTGAAGGTGAAGGATCTGAGGGATTATCTCCACCTGCACGGGGTCCCCACACAGATGTGCCGAGAGAAGGAGGAGCTGGTCGAGCTGGTCCTCGGCCAACAGACACCTCCGTCTGACGCACACATTCCTCCCCCAATAACCACGCGCTTGGACCCGCAGGTAGACCCTTACGCTCCATTCAGCACAGCAAACCTGTCGCAGGACAACAGCACAACAGAACTGGCACCTCAGGCTCAAACAACAGAAGATGCACAGGTACGAAAAGGAAAAACTGCCCTGCATAACATTCAAAAAGTGCTTTTATGCTCACCTGGGCTGCATTTATTTGATCAAAAACTGTAAAAAGTCAAATTGTGAGACATTACAATTAGAGCCTGACCGATAAAGGATTTTGAAGGCCGATACCGATACAAATATTTTTGGGTTTTAAAATCCGATATATCTGACGATATTTATTTATTTTTTATTAAATATTGTTGGATTTCACACACGTGTAAAAGAAAAGTGAACTTTTCTGCACAAGATACATTTGATAATTTTTCTCTGTCTAAATGTTCACTCCTCGCAAGTATAACTTACATTTTACAATGCAGGGACTGTAACTAGAGATATGCTAGTTATAAATACGGTAATCATTACTTTATTTAGGCAGAAAAAGTTCATTGTGGTTTCCAAGCTCATTAATGTTAACGTTAGCGGCCTTCCACTGATGATAGTGGCATTAGCTAGCTTTGTGGTTAGCTAGTCTATGATGAGCCATAATTTAGCAATAGATAACATCATACTGCAAAACATACATTTTCAATATAACAGGCCAATGAGAGATGATCGAAGCGTGTTTCGTCCATTTTTATTTTATTTTTTAAATATTCATTTATCGGCCATTATAACTGCCGATACCGATATTATGGAAAATGCCTAATATCGGCCGATAATATCGGTCTGGCTCATTTACAATCTAAAATAACTTTTCTGTTTGAATATCTTTTAAAATGAAAAGTATTTCTGTGTTGTCAAAGCTGAATTTTCAGCATCATTACTTCAGTGTCACATGATCCTTCAGAAATCATTCTACTATGCTGATTTGGTGCTCAATTATTAATAATTGTTTTTCGTATTATCAATATTCAGGTTTTTGCTTTTTAATATTTTTTGTGAAATCTGTGATGCAGTTTTCAGGATCCTTCGATGAATTGTACGTTCAAAAGAACAGCATTTATTTGAAATAGAAAATTTTTGAATTATTATAAATGTCTTTACTGTCACTACTGATAAACTGTATGTGGCTTTGCTAATTAAAGTGTTATTTTCCCTTTAATTTTTTTTTTAATGGTAGTGCATCACAGTTTCAAGTATTAAACAGCTAAACAGTCTTCAACATTAGTAATAAAAAAGTTTCTTGATCTGCATATTAGAGGGATTTCTGAAGGATCACGTGACACTGAAGACTTGAATTCAGCTTTTCAATATCATTTACTGAATTTATCATCAATTCAGCCTTTGTGAGCCTTTCAACTTTTGATTGATAGTGTACTTCAGGAAGTCAACCTACAAAAGGTTTTCTCGTATTTGTCTCTACACATTAGATTAGACTAGGTTATGAGAAACTATTTTAAAACAGAAAGAAAAGAAACCTGTCATGTGCTTGGATTTGGATAAAATGAATCCATCTCACAGTCCCTTGCATGTGCTTCTCTTCTCGGTTTGTTTCACACGGCACTGTAAACTAAAGCACGGCTTTAGAATGAAGTGACTCGGTCTCTTAAGCACACTAGGGAGTGTATGAAATATAAGTTAGAGAGCACAGCTGTGTTAAACTGTTGGCTGCGACCTTTGACCCTTAGAGCTTGGCTGAGGCGACAGCTGAAAGTGAAATGGACGATGAGCTGCAGGTGGAGCAGGAGATGCAGGTACATCCTGAAACTCCTCTCCTCTTCTTCTTTCTGCTGCGTTAAATGTGGCAGAGCAGAGATCAGCGCCTGGGAGTCTTTCTGTCAGTCTTTTGCAATGAAAAGATTTGGCCTCTTGCTGATTTATGCTGCCCTCAGTAGAGTCTGTTTAAAGAGTGTCTTCCATGTGTGCGTGGGAAAACACTTGGCTACAGGCTGGGATAAATCACTGCTTCTTTAAAAGTTTCAAGTCCTACTCTGTCACGCCAATCCATCTTAAAGGGATAGTTCATGGATGAATGAAGATACTGTCATTTATTCGCCCTCAGACCAGTTTTGGGAACCAGATCGATCCATTTTTTTGAAAGACCTCAAAAGAACAATCAATCTGGTATTGAGAAACCACACGCGGCAGCAGACGCTGGCACGTGAGCACTGTCGCTCCTTTCACATGTGAAGGGTGTTTCTTAAATGTCGCCCAGAGAGAACGTGGAAAATGGACATGAAAATTAAGACCTACTAATAAAAACTAATATTAATATTATACTAAAAGCCTACTAATCCTACTAAAATACCTGCCAATAAAAAAAAAAACCGTATTAACAAAACTTAAAATGGATTCTTTTTTAGCTGTTTTATTTTCAAACTATTGGGCCATGTGGTCCACCAAAGCGGTTTTTCCCCCGGAGGCTAGTGTATTTGTCCAATTGTTTACAATGGGAGCGCCGCGTTTTTAAACCGGGAGCAGCGTGACTTTAAGATACTTTATAAAGACAGTTCACTTCGTGTTTACAGACAGGAGCCATCTTGGAAAACAGACTCGATAAGTCAAACCACGAACGTCGTGCTGAGTGATCTGAACTGTATGAACGGCGTTCGGGGATCGACTTATGGAGACGAGACTTATAAGATGGCTCCTGTCTGTATACGTGAAGTGAACTGTCGACATAAAGTATCTTCTTATTAAACGGTCTGTGCACTTACAACGTTTTCAATGCTTTGTTTTGCATGTAGGGACCCTCATTATGTTACTGTGTGAGTGTGGGGCTATTTTGAGCCTTGTTAGTGGTATTAACTATCGATTTCTTTTTACTTAGTAAATGCCCTCATTACAGTTTTTAGAGATAAAACTCTTTGGTTACACTTTATTTCGATAGTCACTTTAGACGTTCTACTAATTATAAGTAACTTTTCAACTACACGTCAACTAACTCTCATTAGAGAAGTAGTATAGACGAATCCGACAAGCGTTCTGTGTAGGCTGCCATCTTGTGGCGACGCCATTACTGAGCTGTTACACAGGCATATAGACATATGCACCGGTATGTAAACAAACGTCGGTGATAACGCGAACTCACCCTCGATGACAGCTACAGCCAGGCAGAATGACTTGTTGGTTTGATCTGTGATTTCAGTGGCCTCCAGTCACAGATGAAGGTACAAACGATCTTACAGATTAACGTTATTTATGAAAATAGCTTGGCAAGCTAGCTAGGCTAACGTTTGCTAACGAGGAAACTATAAAAAGATCTGTCCATTTGGCAACAATAAATAAATAAATGAATGAAATGAAATCAAATAAACAAATTCATGTTTTTCATTTGTGTCCATTATTTATCTCATTTTTACATTGCAACAGGCAAGGGTAAGGTAACATTACAGCTAGAAAGTATAGATAATATCGACCAATTAGTGTTTTTAAACCATGGAAAGAGGTCAATATAACAGCAGGAAAACAATTATGTCACATAACGTTACATTTAGCTCAGGAAAGCCATTTAATGACCATAGCATGTTAATTGAATAGAAAAAATAGCAAGAGAGGAGATTTTGCTGATCAATACATCACATATTTATTATATATTTTTTACTTATGTCATGAAATAATTGTTATTATACGCGAATGTCCGCGTCTTGTACTCGCCCAGGAAATCTGTGTAAACCGTACGGCTCCAGACAGGGGCAGTCGACCCGGGGTATTCAGTGTTTTCTCTTCAAAATTGAAATTTTACTGCCACCATTGAAACAATTTATAACGGAAACTGTTTACCCACAGTAATGGCGCCCGCTTACTTCCGGTAGTTTCGCCGGATTCGTCTATATTATAGTAGACTGTCAGTAGACTGTTAGGTTATGGTTAGGTGTTAGGGTTCGGGTTAGGAGAATACGTTTACTTGTAGTCGCCAAGTTACTTATAGTCAGTTGAATGTCTGTTGGGGGACCAACAAAATAAAGTGTTAGCAGATATTAAGCAGACAATCTACTAATCCTCTAATGACAGTTAGTTGACATGTAGTTGAAAAGTTACTTATAGTTAGTAAAATGTCTACAGTGGACTATCGAAATAAAGTGTTACCAACTCTTTATATTCGATCATCATGAGAACAAATCTCAGAGAACGATTGACTAGGTACCGATGTTTTATTAGACCAAAGGTTCATTTGCGCTGGAGTTCGGAAATAATAATTCTAATCGTAAACAAAGCCATGTTGAATCCCGCAGTAATGTTTTTCATTGATGTTATGGCAGTCCACTCTGCTTATTGTTTTTTCGAGAATGTTACACTCCTGTTTGACATTGTGCACAAAGTTTCTTGTCAATAAAACATCAGAAATATTGCTGACTTGTGCGCGTCTTAAAGGGTTAGTTCACCCAAAAATGAAAATGAAGTCATTAATTACTCACCCCCATGCTGTTCCAACCCCGTAAGACCTTCGTTCATCTTCGGAACACAAATAAAGATATTTTTGATTGAATCTGAGAGCTGGATCAGTCCTACATAGACTGCCTAAGGGACTGGCTCTTGACGGCCCATAAAGTCATTAAAGAAAAGGTTTAAATATTCCATGTGCCTACAGCGGCTCAATTATAAGTTTATCAAGCGACGAGACTACTTTTTGAGCGAAAAAAACATAAATAACGACTTTATTCGACTATTCCATTACTTCCTTATGGGCGCATGCGCGAGAACTGAGACGAGGACGTTCTCCTTCGTCTACTTCTTGTTACCGGCTGCTCACCGCTCAGGAGTATTACCGCCCCCTACCGTATAAGATGATGTGCTGATATAGCTGGAAGCTCAAAACTTTCTGTTTACAAGCAGAGGAAGATGCGCGCTGTACATACGCTTTTCAATTTGCGTATTTTCCGCACTATAAGGTGCACTTAAAAGGCTTTAATCTTCTCAAAAAACGACAGTGTTCCTTATAATCCGGAGCACCTTATATATGGATCATCATTTTATACGGTAGGGGGCGGTAAAACTCCTAAGCGGTGAGCAGCCGGTAACAAGAAGTAGACGAATGAGAACGTCCTCGTTTCATGTCAATAAAACATCAGAAATATTGCTGACTTGTGCGCGTCTTAAGCGCCCTCTTTAGGCCTCCGTTCGTCCTAATGCCTGTTGGGTGTCAGTGCCTTTGCCTATATTTGGCTAAAATGGAAACGTCTTTAGACAAATCAAATAGATTTTACAATTGATTCAATGAACACTTATGTGTCAAATCGATCAGGGTTTTTTTTTGACAAAAATGGCAGCCCTACTGTCCAATCACAGTGAAGGAGGCGTGGGCCAAATACTACACCGAACAACCGCCACATCCTGCTGAGACAACGAATAATCATTAAAAATAAGCAGACACTTTAAATTCGTATTGACATTTAAAGGGATAGTTCACCCAAAAATGAAATTTCTGTCAGTAATTACTCGCCCTCAAGTTGTTCCAACCCCCGAAGACTTTCATTCATCTTCCCCCTTTGCCCCTTTTTCTTTGTACATATGGGGCTAGATAGAAAGTTATGCGCAAATTAATGAACAGACGCAGCCGGATCTGTTCCATAATGAGCAACACACTCTACCAAGAGCAGCGCTAATGTCTGGTTTGAGACATAACGCCTTTTCAGTGTTATTTAGTAAATCCTGACAGTCGTTTTTACTCCAAAAGAGTGTTTGCTTTTACACAAGCTGTTAGTAAATCTGGCCCATAGTCTCTTTATACTTCTAGTCTGTCTGTTGGTCAAACACAGATGGTCATCTGCCCTTCAAGTGCTATATTGAGCAAAATAAGTGCCGTGTTTACCATGTGACGCACAATACCACTCCTTAGCTTAATAAAAAGGCTGAAGTTTAGAAGTTATCTACACAGGACCTTTAAACTGTAGATGTAAATGAACCACTCAGCTGTGTTATCTCTACCCTAGCATTAGCATATAGTGTTTGCATTATAGCAGGATGTGGAGTTCATCAAACTTGCTGTAATCCTTGTGTGTTTTTGTGATCTCCCTTAGCATCTATCTTAGCATGGCGCATGTTCTGTTTGTGCTGTGTCTGTTCGTGTTTATGTTGGCCAAGCTTTTTCTGGGGGACTGCAGATGTAAATTAGCCTAAGGCTAACTCTGGTGTAATGCATCAAATGTTTACATTTATGTTATTAATTGCACATGGTCCCTTTTAAATAAAAATCAATCCAATCCAATCCTAACCTGATCTAGACCCACAGCTCTATATTGTGGTGTTGTTGTGGCTTTAGGTGGCGAAACGCTTAACATGTTTCTAAATCAGTAAAGTGAAAGTAAAATGTTTTCTGACACGCGTTAATTCTCTGGAATTCACCAGGTCCTCTTTCTCTAAAGTTGGCTTTGACTTTGGTGGAATGATCAGCTGAAGAAAACCCGTTGTTTGCGTACTCTCACTCACTCCGTCTCTTGTTCTGTCAGTCTTCAGACTCTGAGGAAGTGTTGGCTCCCGGGCGACGGGCGTCCCTCTCAGACCTCAGATCAGTGGATGATATTGAGGCGTTGAGTGTCCGGCAGTTGAAGGAGATTCTGGCTAGGAACTTTGTGGACTACAAGGGGTGCTGTGAGAAATGGGAACTGATGGAGAGAGTCACGCGTCTCTACCACGACCAGAAGGACCTGCAGAACATGGGTAAAGAGTCTGATGTGATTGGACGCGCTGTAGGATGAGGGCTCCGGATTATTATTATTTTTTTGTGTGTGTGCTATTTTTTAATCTAAGTGGTGTTTTAGTTTGTATCCTGACCTCATTTTCTAAAGTAAATGTAAAAGTTGAATGTATGTTTTCTGTTGATTATATTAACGCGGGCTGTGTTTTATTTTTACAGTGTCTACCGCCATAGAAGGCACAGGTGGGTTTATTTCTTATGTCTTCATAAGTTAGGAATAGTTCTAGAAAAATGTTCATTTAACTTTTTAAGAGTTTTATGTCCATTTTATTGTGAAACTATGAATAATTAAATCAGTCAACAGTTCACATAATTTATATGCTTGCAGGTGGATTTCACAAATATGCATTTGACGGTTTAAATCAGTGAATTTTATTTCGGTTCAAGTTTAAGAAAAGGAAAAATCGTATTAATCGAGTTTAAAGGAGTAGTTCACTTTTGAAAAAACTTTTGCTGATAATTTAGTCACCCTCATGTCATCCAAGATGTCCATGTCATTCTTTCTTCAGTCGAAAAGAAATTAAGGTTTTTGATGAAAACATTTCAGGATTTTTCTCCATATAATGGACTTCAATGGGGTCCAAACGGTTCAAGGTCCAAATGAGAGTTTCAGTTCAGCTTCAAAGGGCTTTAAACGACACCAGACGATGAATAAGGGTCTTATCTAGGACCCTTCGAGTCATGACTCGAAAAAAGATTCGTTCGTTTTGATTATCGAGTTCGAACAGGATAGACACGAATGCGCATCACAGAACAGAGCAAGGCGAGCATTTGTGCTTGTAAAACTTAAACTTTTTTATTTATTTTTTAAATGACTGATCGTTTTGCTTGACAAGACCCTTATTCATCGTCTGGTGTCGTTTAAAGCCATTTGAAGCTGCACTGAAACTCTCATTTGGACCTTGAACCGTTTGGTTGCCAATGAAGTCCATTATATGGGAAAAATCCTGGAATGTTTTCATCAAAAACCTTAATTTCTTTTCGACTGAAGAAAGAATGACATGGACATCTTGGATGACATGGGGGTGAGTAAATTATCAGCATTTTTTTTTTTTTTTAAAGTGAACTACTCTTTTAAAATGCATGTGCCAAATTCCTAAAAAACAATGTTTCCTTTTTCTTTTCTTTTTTTTTTAACACAGACTCCGGATCTGGGACGGCGGTGGAGGACTCCCTGTGTAAGATCTGTATGGACTCGCCCATCGACTGCGTCCTGTTGGAGTGCGGGCACATGGTCACATGCACAAAGTGCGGCAAACGCATGAGCGAATGTCCCATCTGCCGACAGTATGTGGTGCGGGCGGTGCACGTGTTCAGATCCTGAGTGACATTTCCATTCACGCGGTCCTTCCCTCGAAAAACAGATACTGAATAAAACCGCCAGGTGGCCTTTAATTCTTGAACATTTATCTTGCGGCACTTTAAACGATACGCAATAACGCAATAACTGTACTGGGTTCAGTTTCTTAAAAGTGTGCCTTCTGGATGTTTTGAATAGAAAGCTATATTTTTATTGGTCATGTGATCCTGTCACATGTGCAGGTGACTCAAAATCAATGCCATTTCTGCTTCCGCCCCATTAATAAACACTGAGAGGATCATGTGGAAAGTGCTTCGAATGTCACTGCCCTGCTGCTTTTGAATAATCTCCTCTTTAAGAACCCCCATATATTCAATCTCAGGTTCGATCCATCATCGACGTCCAAGCTGACACGGTACAAACGGGAATTAGACTCGTCACACACGTCCTGTCGGTTCATCTCAGAGATTGACACGAGCGAGTCACGTTTGATCAAACCGGTTCTCGTTCTGACTTTGCCTCGCTGAATCTATCAAACTGAACCCGATCAAAATCATAAGGAAATTAACCGTTGCGTTTTAATGCAGAAAAATCTTAATGGCCTTCATTTTCTTTATTAAAAAAAAGAAAAAAGTAGCACACTGACTCAATAGTAGACCAATAGAGCTGTAACCCATTCGGTCCTGGTCCGGTGTGCGATACTTTTGTCCTCCCCGGATGTTATTTTTGGTCATGCACCTGCTCTAAGTATGTGTCGGCTCTCGTTGTTGTGTGGTTGATGAAACCTCTCTGGTGTGCCAGTCAAACTGCTGTTGACCTGATGGGCAGATTCATCATTCGGGACCGTTTGGGTCGTTTGGAGGTGTTGTTTGAGGTAGATCTCCTGCAGGAATTGGATTAGCAGCACTTTAGCCGTCAGTAGAGGACGTATCAGATGAACATGCATCAACGCTCCTGCTGGTGTTGCCTCGCAGGTCACAGGACAAGTAAAGGCCTGCTAACACACTCCATTCCCTCAAGCTCTTCACATTCAGTTAGCATCGACTCGCGCTATTCTTAGTAAGCCGTGTGGAAACAACAACGTAAAGGAATGTAGAATCCACTCGGGAATTATCCCACTTATTCACTCATGTCATTCATTTTTCTGTTTTTACGTACTGTTAGTCTCCTCAAAGCAACACGAAGGACCATACTTCTCTTTTGGAGTTCACAAATTTGTATTTTTCATACTTTAAATTCCATAAAGGGTGGCGTTAGACGCCTCCCACCAGATCGGACATCTTCATCAAACGGTTTTCCTACATGTTGTCTCAATCCCATGAGAAGTTTTAATGTGGTGGATTGTTGGGTGTGTTGTGACCAGTCACAATGGACGTTTCGATATATATGACTGCAAAGTAATATAATATATGACGTATTATTCAGTCATATGGATTTTAGCAGTAGAAGTATGATGTGTTGTTCTTTTGTGGAGCTCGGCAGTATAAATCACCATCGACTTTAACTGTAATTGAACACTTTTGGTGTTCAAGCTGAAAATAATACAGGGTTGGAACGTCATTAGGGTTAATAAATAATATTAATTTTACATTTTTGGAGAACTATACTCTTTTAATTAGAAAGGCACAACTGAGTTTTTTTTCTGGCTTGCCAACTGTTAAATGTTTTATTGCCACGGTTGCCTTAAAGGGTTAGTTCACCCAAAAATGAAAATGAAGTCATTAATTACTCACCCCCATGCTGTACCAACCCCGTAAGACCTTCGTTCGTCTTCGGAACACAAATGAAGATATTTTTGATTAAATTTGAGAGCTGTATAACTACCACATTGGCTCCTAAGGGACTGCCTCTTGACGGCCCAGAAAGTCAATGAAGAAAATGTTTAAATATCCCAAGTGACTACCGTGGCTCAACTATATGTTTATCAAGCGACGCGAATACTTTTTGTGCGAAAAAACAAACAAAAATAACGAGTTTATTCGACTATTTCTTTTTTTCCTTGTAGGCCAGAACGAGACTTCCTTAGATTTCCACGACGCATGCGCGAGATTTGCGATCTGAAGTAGTGTAAGCTGGTGTGAGCAGATCGCAATTCTCGCGCATGCGTCGTGGAAATCTAAGGAAGTCTCGTTCTGGCCTACAAGAAAGAAAAGAAATAGTCGAATAAACTCGTTATTTTTGTTTGTTTTTTCGCACAAAAAGTATTCGCGTCGCTTGATAAACATATAGTTGAACCACGGTAGTCACTTGGGATATTTAAACATTTTCTTCATTGACTTTTTGGGCCGTCAAGAGGCAGTCCCTTAGAAGCCAATGTGGTAGTTATACAGCTCTCAAATTTAATCAAAAATATCTTCATTTTTGTTCCGAAGACGAACGAAGGTCTTACGGGGTTGTTACAGCATGGGGGTGAGTAATTAATGACTTAATTTTCATTTTTGGGTGAACTAACCCTTTAAGGTTTTCTTTCGACGGGAATCACTGAGAAAATAATAATAAATAAATAAATAAATAAAAGCATCTGCATTCAAATCTCAAGACGAGCTAATACAAAAATGAACCCAAAGTTGTTCGAAGCGACTTTGGGTGACTTAAAACTTGATTTCCTACCACTGTGAAGTAATGAGACAATAATCATTTTGAGGACCAGGTTTGGATCAGTGTTGTCATTAGTTACTGTAAAAAGAGGCAACACTTTCGTTCTCATTACAAACGTCTATTAATGGTAATGGTGCGAAGCAGACGACTTAATTTCTTAATATGAACTGATAAGATATATTTTAAAAACGCAGGCTACTAAGCCACCAAAGTAGATTTTGTGTGTTTGTTCGTTGAAGAATTTTGTATTAAAATATATTTCCAACACGTTTTGTCTGCTTGTTTTGTATTTTCAAGTACAGTGTGGTTAATTGGTCAAAGAGGCACGAGGCGAGCGGAACTAGTTGTACCGGTTTTCCCGCTCACGCCGCCAGCTCGTGCTGCTTATCTGAGGTAAACTCATCATCAGGTGTGCAGACAGAGGACACCTATGCTCTCGCGAGGGCGGGGTGATGTTATTGAGTTACAGGTTATTGTTAGCGCTTTCTTCAGACTGCTGCTCGTCCTGAGGGTACGAACGAAACGAAGCAAACGAGTTGCGTTATAAAGCTAATCAACATTTCACACAGACAAAGATATTTGACGACAGGGGTTACACATAGACGACGAGATAGGCTATATTTGTCGGAAGTGTGTGTGGGGTTACAAGAAGTTACAACAGGACGGGCTGATAGTATTTCACAAGCATCTTGTCAGTTTTGGCTGGGGTTTTGCCTCTAATTATCAATATTATGATCTCTATTTTTAGAAATTGCTGCATTTAAAAAATAATAATAATTGCAATATTACGCTCTTCATATTAAACAAGGCATTTTGAGAAGCCACATCTGAGATCTATGGCGGTTATTTGTTATAAACCATCACAAATGCTCGTTTTACTCTGCACAAGTTTTATTTTTAAAACTTTTATTTTAAAATACAGTGTTATGGCACCAGGCCAGACTTTACAAGCTTCATCGCACACAGTGACCCCTTGTGGATAAAAGGGAACTGTGTTTCGAGAGGACATAATTAATAATTATAAATTAAATTGGCTTAACAAAAATGAGCACTCATTTGATCCCATTTCTCTTTTTAATATCCAGTAGCATAATCCTACATTGAAATGTCCCTTTTCTCTTTTTGTGTTTCAGAGAATAATATACAGGTTTGTAATAATACGAGATTGTAAATGGACAGTTTGGGATGAATCTCTTTAAGAATTATGATTAGGTGCTCAGAAATATATATATAATATAAATAGATATATTTATTATAACAATACTACTCCTGTTTTTTTTTTTTTTTTTTGGTATGGGAACGATTAATTAAATGTGTGAAATTAAATGCATAATCAACACCCTTTAGACTTAAAACAAGAATGGACACATTTTAAACGAGCCAGAGGAAGAGATTGCTTTCATTGTGCAAAGCTTGCGATGCAATAACAAAACAAAAAAGACAGACAGGCATGGCAAAGAGTTTGTCAAAGAGATAGATAGGCTACTTTTGGGTATTTGAAGTATATTAGCATAATAACTTTAAAATATTTGTGCTTATGTTTTCTGAAAATATATTTTTCAGAAAAATATATTGTGAAAAAAAGTGTATTTATTTGCACTTTATTCAAATATTTGAGGTATATTTTAACTGTGTGCTGGAAATGATACGGAGGCGTATTGCATTCACTTGAAGAAAAAAAATCTGCTCTGTTTTTCTGAATTAATGAGTTAATTTTTCATGACAAATTTTTTTTGCTCTGTTTTTCTGAATTAACGAGTTAATTTTTCATGAGAAATTTTTTTTTGCTCTGTTTTTCTGAATTAACGAGTTAATTTTTCATGAGAAATTTTTTTTCTCTGTTTTTCTGAATTAATGAGTTAATTTTTCATGAGAAAAAAAGTTTTTGCTCTGTTTTTCTGAATTAATGAGTTAATTTTTCATGAGAATTTTTTTTCTGTTTTTCTGAATTAATGAGTTAATTTTTCATGAGAAAAAAAGTTTTTCTCTGTTTTTCTGAATTAATGAGTTAATTTTTCATGGAATTTTTTTTTTTTGCTCTGTTTTCTGAATTAACGAGTTAATTCAGAAAAAACAGAGAAAAAAATATTTTCTCATGAAAAATTAACTTATTAATTCAGAAAAACAGAGAAAAACATTTTTTTCTCATGAAAAATTAACTCATTAATTCAGAAAAACAGGGTCGATTTTTTTTCTTCAAGTGAATGCAATACGCCTCCGTAAAATGATCACTGAAACAATGCATTTGAAGTATACTTTCAAAATACATTATCGTATAGGCCTACACTAGTATTTTGTACACAGTAGCTAAGTTTCATTTGTCTAATAATGTAGACTATACAGTTGTTATTGAGTGTATGCAATTAGTATTTGAAAAAGACGAAGGTATTAATCAGCATAGCCTACTTTTTATTCAAATAGGCCTATATATAAATAGCCTACACTTATAGGTGCACTTATTGTTTCGAAGACACTCTGAATTTGTAATGTGCTTGTAACACAAATAATCATTAACACAGTATTACATTATTAGTATTATTATAACACAGTAACACACACAATTATCAATTGAAATATATTGACAATTCTGGCTGCAAGTATACTTAGTATACTTTTTTTTCTCCATGGTATGGCCATACAATTGTCATTGTACACTGTAAAATGATCAACACTAATAATAATAATAATAATACACTATTTCTGGCAAATGTAGAAGCCGTTTCACAATAAAAGTGCAGACGCAAATCCATGGCTGTACAGTAGAGGGCGCCGTTCAAACCATCAGTCCTCAGGACGCAGGGGAAAAAGCTCAACACTCCTACTTCAGCTCATGAAACAAATGAAACCATAGACATCATGTCAATGAATCAAACAAATGTGAAAAAGTCATTTTTGCTTAGTATGGTTGATCTGGATCAACGAAGGTCAGCAGCAAAGTCATTGGCTAATAAAGTAAGATAACATAGCCTACAATATGGCCCTGCTTTTTTTCTTTGCACGATTGTGTTTATGGGGTGCGATATAACATGTATTCATGGTTTTTCTTTTTTTAAAAGTCTTATTTTTCATAAATTTCACCTTTATTGTCAGCTGTCCTCTGAACGAGCGGTTCACTTCCTGATTCTATGAAACCACTCCCTCAGAAACAGGATTCAACAAGATATCTTCACCTGGCTAGACCCAATGTTTCGATCTTTTTTGATATTTATGCAAATTAGCACATACATAATTAGATTATGCACCGTTTGCCCATGTTAACAAACAATTTAAAAAAATGGTTTGTCTTGATGTGAGTAATTTTCATGATGCTATCTAAAGGTTCACATTTTTACCCTATTCACGTGAGAAAGAGAATGAATAAGGGTATGACAGGCTTTATTTGGGTCTTTTTCTAAACTTTCCTCTGATGGGATTCTTCTGGGCTTTTTTCCTTCTTACAATAGGACATATTGAGGAGACAACATCAGTTGAGTTTGCTGTTGTTGCAATTTGCCCAATCTTTTTTCATAAAATTACTGGACCATTAGGCCTTAGTTCAATAGGGCATTTAAGTAGGTTTTTATAAATGTGCCTTTGAAAAAAAAAAAAACTGGTCTGTTTGTTCAGGGGTCCCCGAATCCTCTAGCTACGGCCCTGTGAGTGTTGCAGTTGCCCAAGAGAGACATTCTGGAAGTGTGTAAGTGTGCTTTCATCCTCTTACTTTCTCTGTCAGATCATCATAACAAACCCATTACAGCATTTTAAAGGAGTAGTTCACTTTAAAAAAAAAAGCAGCACTATTTGAAAAAACCTTCCGTTTTTGATGAAAACATTCCGGGATTTTCTCCATATAATGGACTTCAATGGGAACCAAACGGTTCAAGGTCCAAATGATGGTTTCCGTTCAGCTTCAAAGGGCTTTAAACGACACCAGACGATGAATAAGGGTCTTATCTAGGATCCTTCGAGTCATGACTCGAAAAAAGATTTGTTCATTTTGATGAACGAGTTTGAACAGAAGAGTCACGAACGCGCATCACAGAACAGAGCAAGGCGAGCATTTGTGCTTATAAAACTTAAAGTTTGTTATTTATTTAGTAAATGAGCGATCGTTTCGCTAGATAAGACCCTTATTCATCGTCTGGTGTCGTTTAAAGCCCTTTGAAGCTGCACTGAAACTCTCATTTGGACCTTGAACCGTTTGGTTCCCAATGAAGTACATTATATGGAGAAAATCCTGAAATGTTTTCATCAAAAACCTTAATTTCTTTTCAACTGAAGAAAGAAAGACGTGGACATCTTGGATGACATGGGGGTGCGTAAATTATCAGCAAAGGTTTTGCTTAAAAGTGAACTACTCCTTTAAGGGCCCTGCGATCTACTATAATATGATGAAATATTTCTGGAGTAAAGCACGGCGCAAAAGTCGTTAGATGATAAACAAAAATATTTGCTTATTTGACATTTGGTGGATCTCATGTGAGTGACAGGTTGCTCCGCCCTCATGCCCGTAAACGCATCATCAGAGAAGAGATGCAAGAGGGAGGCAAAGCTATTTTGATATACGTATAATTACAAGGAGAAACATAAAAATAATGATGTGCACGGATAAATAAATAAAAATTGAGCGGTCAGTTTTGATTTCATGGTGACCAAGTTTCTGCAACATATGGTATGACCCACACATCGTCGTTTTAACAGGCTACTTTGCAGATGTGGCACAGAAGCTGCATCTGAAGTTAAGTTGGGATAGTCATTCACAGGTGGGTTTGTTTATATGTGCATATATGTCAGTATGTTGCTGTTGATTAGGACTGGTAATGTAGTACAACCCTTGTTTCTTCACTGTTGTACAGATGTGTTTTTGGCTCATCTCACTTCCTCTGTTTATCGCTGCTGGGTAACAGTAGCATGAACTGTAAAGTTATTGCACCTGCACAATAACGTTATTTAAGAGTTGGTTTGGTTCAGACTCAAAGGTTGCTTTTCAGAACTTACATAAAAATACCATACTTAATCACACAGGTTGTGTTTAGGGCACTTCAAGGCCAGCTTTATGGTCAGTTTGTGGTGTTTTGTGTCCTTTTTGAAGTTTGATGCTTCAGTGACCATTCACCAAACCTTTAAAATGTTTTCTTTTGTGTTTCACAGCGGATGAAGTCATGTAAATAAATAAAACGTGTGCAGTGACCAGTATTCCGGAGGGAAATCTATTACATTTTATACTGTAGTTAATGATGCTCTTTTTACGAGTTCATTCATTCATTCATTGCTTTGCCATGTATGACTGCATGTTTCAGTTTTATTAATAGAACAATAATTGCCAATTTCATTGACTCTAAAGTAGGTTTACATGTAAACATGTGCCATTCGTCACAGTTCTGCTCTGATGGATGTCTATAGCAAGCCGTCTTAGCAATTAATACCGCTAGCTCTACTAGTCGTAATTTAGTTAAAACATACTTTTCCATACGTAGCGATTATTAGCTCAAATAAAAGGATTATAATTTTAATAACTGGTCATGAATATGTCCAGGTATCGCATACATAGATTAAAATTACCCGTAAAGGGAATAAGTTACCAACGTCTGTATGGGCACATTCACTAAATTGAATCCACAATCGACATGAGTCGTGTTTGTGTGTAGAAATGAGCGCTGGTTTGTGGCCATTTTTATTACACTCATAACACCATCGGCCGAGGCCGGGACACCAGAAAAAACATTCTTTTTGCAGGCTGATCTCATGAAGTAGCGTGTGTATGACACGCCAATTCGTATTTCCATTTTTGGCGTGCTATCAAGACGCATAATCGCCTTTCAGCGTGTTTATGAACGCCGTTGGCTTAACGTTATTACTGTATATATAAATATATGACTTACCTCAACCCCGTCCCTAAACCTACCCGTCACTGGGGTTAATGGCATTAATGAGTCTTCCCCTAACATCCTAGGAAAAAAAAAAGATCGCTCCCCAGATGTAGATCTACATTTTGCTTCGTTTCGCTCGTACATTTGACGGCGTGTACTGACACGCGGAATCAGTCGGACGTTAATGGCGTAGACATACACGCATACACGCGGATACACGCGGATAGCTCAAAATGCGTAGAGAGAACACGCCACTTGACTCGAAAGTGGCGTGTATGTTTACGCAAAGGTCATGATGTCATGTTGCTTTTTGTGACATCGAGCAGACGGCTGTTTAGTGTGACCTACTGCGGAGCTACACTAGTTTCGGGAGGAAGTGCTTTAGAGCCTGTGACGTCTTTTGAACCTCGACGAATCTTTACGCGAAATCTTTGACGGAAGATCCGAAGAGGCCGGTCGAGGAGATGGGCGCAGAACGCTCCACATCCGGCATCTTCGACAGCCTCAGCCATAGATATCTCTCAGCAACGGTGAGAGAAGCCATAGTCCGCCCAATGGCCTGTGCAGCAGATTGCGCGGCGTGAAGAGCCAGGTCTGTAGCGCTCTGTAAATCCGGCACTTGGTAGCTTCTGGGCCTTCCTCGTCAATTTTTTCGGAGAAGGTCGGCCTGGAGTATCTGCAGTATGGCCATCGAGTGAAGAGCCGAGTGCAAGGCTGAAGTGGTGCGGCAAGCCTTAGATGTTAAAGCAGAGGGCTGATGGCTTCTTCCACGAGGGGAAGCGAGAGGTAACCTTTGTCTTTCGCACCGTCCACTACGTAAAATGCTGCAGAGACAGAGGAACGCACTTGGGCTGAGACGGGAGCATTCCAGGGTTTCGCAACTTCTTCGTGAAGCTCAGGAAGAAAAGGCGCGGCCTGGAAGGCAGTGGGGCACGGTACCTTTGAAGGAAGCACTCATCCAGTCGGTTGCGCGGGCGCCTCCCACTCAAGGCCGAAGCTCGCCAAAGCTTGCATCGAGTTCCGACTCGATGTTGGCTCGTTTCCCTGACGTTTCGCGGACAGTGGGGAGGAGGTCCACAGAAGCTCACCCAGTCCTCACTGTCCGACGCCAGTAAAGAGCAGCTGGCCTCCTCCGCAGATCCAGCAGACTCGTCGTTGGGGGTGCAGACTCGGAGAAGTATGCCAGGCGCGTCCTCAGAGTCGCCATCGGCAATAGCTCGCAGTGAGGGCAGCCGCCGTCAGCGAGCGCGAGTGCTGCATGATCCTCTCCCAGGCAGGAAACGCAGATGAGATGACGGTCCCGTCGCTGAGTGGGGCTCGGCACAAGCCACAGGAGGATGGCATCTTTAAAAAGACACAACTCTTTTAGAAATAGTACGAGTCGCGGTGGCGAACACACACTTAGCAGAGTAGTAAAAGGATATAGACGGCTGAAGAACAGCGACTGAAGGCGGCGGGATGAAGGCCAGCAACTTCAGGGGAAATGGCTCGTCCTGCAAAAGGCTTTTTCGACAGCGCGACTTCTCACTCTGGATCCAGCAATACCTGAGCTTCGCTGAAGAGATGAAAAATCAGCTATATCAGCCCATCGGCCTATATAGGGCTAGGCACTGCCCGCTTCGGCGGGAGTGTGACGTAATGGGCATGAAGCGCCCCCATTGGACCGTCACCAGAGGGCCTCTCTCGATAGGTTGCTGCAGTTGCCGCAGGACAGCCAATAGACACGCTAATTGACAAGCCGCCTTGCCTATGTCTTCATGCTGCCGCAATGCGTTTTACATTAATTCAAAATTAAGGATAATATTTGGCTTCAATATCTCAACATGACATCATGACTTTCAAGTGGCGTGTTATCTCTACGCATTTTGAGTTATCCGCGTGTATGCGTGTATTTCTACGCCATTAACGTCCGACTGATTCCGCGTGTCTGTACACGCCGTCAAATGTCCGCGCGAAACGAAGCAAAATGTAGATCTACATCTGGGGAGTGATCTTTTTTTTTCCTAGGATGGTAGGGGAAGACTCATAAATGCCATTAACCCCAGTGACGGGTAGGTTTAGGGACAGGGTTGAGGTAAGTCATATATTTATATATACAGTAATAACGTTAAGCCAACGGCGTTCATAAACACGCTGAAAAGCGATTATGCATCTTGATAGCACGCCAAAAATGGAAATACGAATTGGCGTGTCATACACACGACACTTCATGAGATCACTCTGAATATCTTGTGTAAAAAAAAGAGGTTTTTCCCCTAGCGTAAGATATTACGCAGTACAAGAGAACCTCACGTAAGTGAACCACAAGTTCTGTCTTTACATGCATTGCAATGTCACGCTGGGAAAGTGTCCTGCAGCTTGTGCTTGTCAAGACAATGTATTCCAATCCAGTGCAGGATATTACAACATCTGCACAGTTTGCATCGCTGACAGATCTAAAGAATTTGAAGTTAAACTGGCCAGTCACATAAAGAGAGTGTGAGGGAACGGCTACGTGTCAGCAAGCTCAGCATTGCTGCATCAATTGTTCCACACCCTGCGAAGACCAGCGTTTGGCGTCACGATCGTCTTCACAGGAAATCCTCTCCACAATGAATTATGGGTTGACCTGTTAGAGAGATTAAGTGCTGCTGTACTAGCTGGTCCCGTGAGGTTTTGCCTTATCTTTCCCTGTTTACGTCCAGCTTTTCTTAGTCACAAATAAACCTCACCGATGTGCCCCTGCAATTCATCTGTATGAATTGCACAAAATCAACTGTGAAAATGAGTGAATTACCAAGTGTTTTTTGGTACTTCAGTGGGACTGATATTGTATTGATAGTCTGCTGACAGTCTGATGGTGGTGGTTGCTGTTACAGCTTGTGCAGATGTGCTGCTTGAGCAGGTGCTGAGGGCTTGGCTTGGCATCTTTCCTTATCACATACCAATCTGCAAACTTTTATAGTTCTTGCTTATTCAAATTAGCAACTGCCACTTTAATTTCAAACTTGATATAAGGTTTTATAGTTCTATGCATGTTTTATAATATATACAGAATATATATATATATATATATATATATATATATATATATATTTACCTGTATATATGTGTGTGTATATATATATATATATATATATATATATATATATATATATATATATGGCCTAAAACAAACTTTTTGGCACACCTGCCAATGGCTGGCCATGGAAAATTACATATTTTGTGCCAGCCATGAAGCATAGATTAATACTTATTAAAGTTACAAAAATTGTTCAGTCAAGAGCAATGAGTGAATATTCTTTGTTCTTTGTTGTTTGATTAACATTAAACACACAGAAAGCAGCAGAGGCATACAGTATTAGGCTGCTGTCACTTTAAGAGCTTCAAAGATCCAATATACTGATACACATGCATTTTCAACGGTTTACGACTTCTTAAAGTCCCCCTGTGGGGGAAAAAAAAAATCAAGCTTTTAATGTTGTTTGTATGTCTATATCCCTATTTAGCTGGGACTAGTTTAACATGGAGAGGTGGGGTTAATTATTTCCAGAGCTTCTCTGTGATTTCCTGTCCGAATCTCTGTAATCTTTAGGACAATGTAAGTAAAGATTACGCCGACTTTTACCTTCAGCAAAAAGGTCCTGAAAATGATCTCAAGTAATAGTAATCCCATGCGAATAGACCCGCTGTAAAAAATGTCTGTAAATATTTCATCATTTTGTCTTTAAAAGTAGTTTTCCGCAGTTTTTCAAGTATGGAGGCACTTCAAGAAGAATTTAGTGTTTTCCAGATACCATTCAGATCAGGAAGAAGATCGAAAGCACTTGTTAGAGGCACGAAACATGTTTTAGCTTTAGGTAAGTGCCTATTACCAACACAATCCAATCTGAAGTGAATTAATACATCATTCGACCGGATATAACTGTTTTATATATATATAAATATAGGTTACATGTATCAAGAAGCAATGTAATATACGCACATGATGACAGGAAATCGAGTTTCCTCTCCCAGTTCTGCTAGTTTTACTGAGATATCTTATCTCGTGCGAATTGGCCGTTATTACGTCCTGTTGTAAAATTGCATTACTCCATCTACCCATGTGAAGTTATTGGTGTTTTTAATCTGATTTAAGACAAATTTGCTAATTTATATGTCAACGCCATTGCTGACAGTCTCAAAAATGCTGTTTGAAATCACTGGTGTATCAATGTGTGATCATCGAGTGGATCTCTGAGCTGGTGTGAGTGAGTGGAGGCGGAGCAAATTTGCATATTCACAGAACCACGTATACTAAATGAGGCGAGGGTGTTACATTCAAGCTATTTTAAGGTGTGGTTTTTTTTAACTGGAAAGAACTTTTGCATATGTAATTTGGTGATCAAAGATGAGTTTTAAGGGATACAATTATTGACTACAGGGAGACTTTAAGACATAACTTCAAGGATACTTGCCAAAGATGAGCATTTTGACATTTTTGCTTGAAATGGCCAGAAATGGCTATGGCTAGTAGCCATATCACCCTGTAGCCCAAGACTGGTTGCCCACTGAAGCTAAGCAGGGCTGAGCCTTAGTACCTGGATGGGAGACTCCTGAGAAAACCAGGTTGCTGCTGGAAGAAGTGTTAGGGTGGCCAGCAGGGGGCGCTGCTCAATCTGGGGTCTGTGTGGGTCCAAACGTCCCATTATAGACACAGGGACACTACTGTCAAAGAGCACCGTCCATCGGATGAGACGTAAAACCGAGGACCCGACTCTTTGTGGTCATTAGCAATCCCATGGCACTTCTTGTAAAAGAGTAGGGGTGTAATCCCGGTGCCCTTGCCAATCATGGCCTTCCTAAAAATCCCCATCCACTGAATTGGTTCTATCGCTCTCTCTCCTCTCCACCAGTAACTGGTGTGTGGTGAGCGCACTGGGGCTGCTGTACTGTGTCTGCTGTCGCGTCATCCAAATGGATGCTACACACTGGTGATGGTTGAGGAGAGATCCCTGATATGATTGGTCTGGGATGTTGATTTCTGGGTGCTCGAGTAACGAATTGAGTAGGCATAAACTTGTTTGTTTAAGTTCATGTTCTCACAATTTTACATTATAACCCAGCGGGCAATTGATGTCAAATAGACATCAAATTGACGTCAAACATAGTCAACAAAGAATTGGTCAAAAATGCAAATCAAATCGATGTCAAAACTTGATATTGAATTTGATTTGCATTTTTGACCAATTCTTTGCCGACTATGTTTGACGTCAACTTGATGTCTATTTGACATCAATTGCCCACAATTTCAGTATGGGTTTAAACCTCATATTTTCTCTTGCAGTGCTTTGTGTTTGTAACTTGCCTTGAGAAATATCATAAAAGGTGTCAAATAGCACTGGTCTCCCTTAGATTTTACAGTAGTGTGTGACCTATATAACTATAAAAGCACATAATTCATGTTAATTTGATCTACTAAGACTGTCAAGCAACAAAACTCTTTTAGAAACGTTTTAGGGATATCAAGCTGTTGCTGCAACGCCTTCCTTCCAAGTCTCAGTTTGTTATGGACCATTGATGTAACAAGTAAGTGCAATAATGTGCAATATATGACATTTTGATGTCTTTGGTTTAGGAACAAAACTTTCCACAGGAAATCGCCCTTCGCTTGTATCAATAATAATTGAGCAACGTTCAAAAAGGTTGTTGCGTTTTGCACGATTTTGCAGCCAAACCGGGGAATGGCCTCACTGTTTTTTTCTTTCTTTTTATTACAGCATCTCTATTGTTTTTAACGAAGCATACATATTCAATATTTAAATGCCATATACGTCATCATCAACATGTAACTACCAGATGGCGCACCACGCCAAAATAGCGCAGTACCGCACAACCTCCCATTGTTTCTCTTTTGTCTGTATACACTAATTAAAATCACCATAAAGCCTTTTAAATTACTTTATTCATCTGATTACCCCCGCATAGCATGCAGCCTTTATGTGGAGCGCCACGCCTGCTTTACATGTCGCTCAGGATAGCCAATCGTCTTCCATTGGGCGTGTGACATCACGGACAGGTGTGACCAATCAGAGGCGCCGTCTGACTGCCACCGCCAAGCTTGTGTGCGGACTTCATCACTCTCAGGAAGTGCAAGAGCAGTCACTGGTTGCGCTTTCACTCTCATACACTAACAAGTTGTTTTGTTTTCCACTTTTGACAGACCATTTACACACGAAATCCAAGGTAAGGCGCGACTTGGCGCATTTTGGCTAAATTGAGAATATGTGGATGTACACATTGAATTTTGAGAGTGTCATGATGTGGAATGTGGATAAATGTTTCATATTTTGACAGCAGCGTTGGTTATTTATCTGTTCAGCCACAGGCGATCCTAAAACGAGTTTATAAATCACTTTCAGAAGCAGGTTTGAGTCTTTTAACAATTAACAAACCTTACAGCGTCTATTTGTTTTATTAGCTTGCAGCTAGCTGTATTTATTCATGTGAACAAGTGCAATTTCTTCAAATTAACAGTGCCGTCCAGCGTCGATGACGTCTCACGGTAATGTCTCACTAGACCTATTTTTATCCTCTTGAATTGACCGTAAATTCTCCTGAGGCTGTTTATATTCACTTCTAAAGTGCAGAGAATGAGAAGTGAACGCTAGAAGTGCGTGAGAGTCGAGCTGTCACAGGGAGCGGCTCGTACAGTAACGTTAAGTCACACCGTCGGTTTGTTCTGCAGCTTTTGCACATTTCCGCTGGTTCTGGCGAGGTCGTCGTCGCGTTTCGGTGAGAAATTCCCCATATCTCGACTCATTTATTGTCTGACATCTTCTCATATTAAAGTTATAGTAATAGACAGGTAGTTTATTCTCGGGTTGACTCATAAAACTTTGGCCTCGAGGCGAAAATGTCACATTAAACTCATGAGCAGAATTTACCTCAGCTCGCGCGCACACAGTGTTGCATGTTCCTGTCAGTTTTACGAGTTTAACGCGTTTATGTATGAAACATTCATAAAGAACAAGAGTGTTGTCAGAATGCTGTAAATAACCAGCTGGAACACACAGCTGTACTTTTACTATGGTAGCTACAGTCATGGTGTGTGGATACTGTGAGAGCCTTTGATGGACACCATTGTACTGAGTGATTTATGTACAATTACAATTTTACAATGGTCAATATACTATATTGTTACAATTGTACCATGTCCTAAAATCATTGTTTTTGATATGGCATACAAAATACAATGCTATTGCCATGAGGGTATGTCCAAAACATAGTACGTAGGCTTGTATTTATTTTCCAATATTACAATATTTGAGGAATATTTGCCATTATGTTTCTCTTGAAGTATTATTTATTTTTGTGTGCGGGTTCTGTCCCCGCTGAGTGTCTATTTTTGCTGTGCTTTGCACGGTTTTGTGGATTGGAGAACCACCTGCGCCTTGTTATTAAGGTTTGTTCACTCACTTGTGAAGTAAACATTCAAGAAAAAAAAAAGAAAGAGAGAGAGAGAGAAATATAAAGAGCTTTAAAGTCAGCATGAAATGGAAGTTGTGATTTGTCTTTTCTTCTCTATTGGGATTCCTATCCAAGTAAAACTCGAACAAGAACAAATGTAGGGCGGGACTTGATTTTGTCAACCAGGAATTGGTTGGATGGTTGTGGTTTTCTATTGGTGGATCTCATGTAAGTGACAGGTTGCTCCGCCCGTAAACGCATCATCAGAGAAGAGATGTTGTTGCAGGTTATTTTGATTAAAGATTATGAGGCATATGAATTAAAAAAAAAATAACGATGTTCACAGATTATTTAGAATAAATATTCTACGATATTCCAGAAACGTTCCAAGAATTGTGAATTTAGATGTATTTGAGAGTGAGGTTAGTGTGGTAATTGGAAAAGAAAGCTGTGGAGTGTGAGGTCATGGGGTTTTTGTTGGCTTAGTGTCCTGAGATTGCAGGCCAGGCTGTGTCAGATTTGAGGCAGACATCTGTTGGTCCCGCACAAACGGTCTGGATATTTAATCCTTCCAGTGGAGAGGAGGAGGAGGGAAATGAGACCCCCGGCCCAGAGCTCACAGCTTTTGTGACAGGTGTCCCCCCTGCTATTCAGCACCTCAAGCAACTTTTCCCATGTGTGTGGTTGGTTGCGCTTGCGTATTTTGGTGGCTCTTTTGAGGCTTTACTTTGAGAAAAAGCTCGGCGTCAGCTAGTTTAACAGCCACGCTTATTGAATGTAAAGTTCAGATGTATTGATCTGTTGACCTAACACTGCATTGTTGTGACGCAGCTGTCACGTGAGAGTCTTTGTGTGTTTGTATTTGCACATGCACAAAAGAGAGCGAAAGGACTGAGAAAACACACACACACACACCACGGATCCTTTTTGGCGCCATTTCCCAGCTGTCTTGCTCAGTGTCACTGTAACATGCCCCACGGGACGTGCTCGCGTACAGTTAGCGCTCTGCCGCCTGAGAGTGTGAACAGAGCGTGTGTGTGTGTGTGTGTGTGTTTGTGCGTCTTGCTGTGTATGTTAGCCTAGTCCTCTGGGAGACTAAACTTAACCCTCTCCATTCATGTCGCAACACTGCACTTTCCATTCTAGGAAGCGGGAGATCTAGCATCAGGTTTCTGTATGTGTTTATAACAGCAAGTTATTTACACTATGGATTTAGCGACTTTACGTTTCCCTCATCTAGCACACCGGATTCAACATTCATCATTAGAGACTGCAAGCAGAAATGGGCTGAATCTGAAATCGTCCCCTAAACCCTCATTCACTGTTCCCTAGTCTACGTTAGTGCACTAATACTGTTCACTTTGAAGGAGCGAATGAAAACGAGCGAGACAGCTGTTGAGCGTACATCGTTTGTACACTCGTTATTGCAGTGCATTGTGGGATTGAATGAGTGCACTCGATAATGTCCGCTATGGTTTCGGACACCACTACAAATGGCCGCTCCCTCAAATAATGATTGAAATAACGCCCTATAGGTGGTTTGCAGTCACGTGATTGTGTTGACGCGCGGAACGGAGATGGAGGGCAAGGAGTGAAGAGCGCAATGGACGAGATGGAGGAAAATCCGTACTGTACTACTTTAGACGCTATTACAAGAGAAATATATAAATAGAAAATCGAAACATATGTTTGACGTGATCCTTACGTTACTAAGAGGACCGATTTTCAACTGAATTGAGAGATTTGCCTGCCATCGAGGCTGTAGATATCAGCAACTAACTCGTCTTACAGACATACTTTGACTTTACAAAGTTCGGAAACTGGTACGTTACACGAACAGCCACATAAGTGTATTTAAACACCTGAATAATGTAATTATAAGCCACATAAATAATGTATTAACTCACATTTGACGAAGTGATCACTGCACACACACACACAGGCATTTTCCCATTAGGTTGCTCCCGACGGCAGACGTACGTTTGCAAGGCATTTTTCCCGGTGTTTTTCTGTCAATTTCTTGTATTTTCCCCCCTTATGAACAACAACTTTTGGCACACGATAAAAACTCCTCGTGTTTTGATCGATTTGAGCAACCATAAACGATGCAAATGATAGGCATTTTGAGTGTGTTATAGTGCTTCCTAATGTAGAAAATCACTTCCTGCCCTCCATCTCCGTTTCGCGCCATGGCAACGCAGTGGCGTGACGTCACGTGAAAACAAGCTATTGGGATGATTTCGGATTCAGCCATGGTCTTGTTTTGGAGATACGAGGGTACGTGGCTCTACCATTAGGTCACGTGTGCCTTGATAACTAGGGATGCACCGATATGAACATTTTGGCCGATACCGATAATTCTTTATATTTAAAAGCCGATAACCGATATATCGGCCGATAAATCTAAATCCAATTTTTTTTAATCAATTTTGAGAGCCTGATTGCAAAAACAAAAGTCTCACAATTAAAATCCATTTCCCAATCACACAATTATAATGTTCTCATTATATTTTCCTGTAGCCGATATGACGGCACATTTTGCACTATATTTTCCTTTTTGATTCCAGTCATATTTCATTGCAAGCAGTTAAGATTAATCATGTTGAACAGTGCGCATCTTAAGTGTCTCAAATGTTGAAGGAAATAATTCATTATTTATCAGCTTTAATATATCAGCCAAATTTTATTATCGGGCCGATAATGATAACATAAAAATGAACAAATATCGGCCGATACTGATATGATGGCCGATATATCGTGCATCACTATTGATAAACCAATCACATCACAGCCTTGACATCCCAGTCAGTCACTGTTGGTGGATTCCATTGAATTGAATGAGAAGTGTGGTACACTGAATCATAGTAATTATCCATGACATTGTCTCTTATAAAACAGCGTTTTTCTTCTGTGTAAACTCTAAACATAGATCAATCCAAAACTAATGTTTAAGTGCAAACACGTTGAAGATTAGCCGATGTGCTGTCAATTCATTAGTGGTAAGCTGAGGTTTATTCAGCGTAGTGAAGCCTCTCCTCCATTGACATCTAGAACTAAAACGGCCTCCTTTGGTTGCCATCCCTGCATACTACAGCGTTAGCAGGTATCACACTCTTTGGGTGCATTTAGGGTTTGCCTTCAAGTGGCTTTGCTGCAAGATTTGAATTGGGTGTGTCGAGGAGGGTCGACCAAGACAGGTTTGAGAAACACATCAGCTTCATGTGTAGTTTGAGTAGTCGCTCAGAGCAAGATGTAAGATATGTATAATAAGATATGATATCCTCATATAAGCTGAGATATCAAAGCTGTTTGTTTTAAAAAAAACCTGATAAATAAATAAATTAATCACAATTAATTTTAGGATTCCAGAAGTTTCAAGAGCTGTATGTTCATTGATGAAAACAATAGGTATTGAGAGGGGAAAATGTTTTTAGCATTTTATTTGAGATTATAGTTGGGTTGTATTAATTGTCATTTATTAATTAAGGGTTAGGGTTACTGATTATACACCGTATCAGATTGTCAGTTCCCATCAACATGTTGTGTAGAGCTAGAGCATCAAAGGACAAGGAGGACACGCATATAAAACACCTTAAAAATCTGTAAGACTGAGACATATTCTTCACTACCGTATATTCTCGTTCTTGAAGCATTAGCCTTGTGTGAGAAACAGACTGAAACTTAAGTTGCTGTTCAAAAAATGGCTTCAGCGGTCTTTGTTGTTTTTGACTTTGTTGTGTGGAAAAGAGCAGTATGAACAACATGCTGGTGTATTTTATCCAGGAGAAGGAAATGTGGATGTAAATGGGAAAATTGTCATTTATTTGATGCTACGTTTTTAATTACGCAAGCAGTCGATATGTTTCTGGCACAATGCTACAAGTTAAAGGGTCAGTTCACGTAAAAACTGAGGTTCAGCCTAGCATGTCAAGCAAGTACGGTTGAGCTCTTTATATGTTTGCTGATCAATATATGATTAAAAGCCTAAATTAAATCTATCCATCATGTCTCTTAGATTAAAGACTAAGATTAAACGCCTCGATTCAGAAGGATTTATTTCACGACCTCTTTATGAATGTTTGAAGCTTCAGAGTTTTTTAGGTGAATGGGGTTTCAATGGAGGAACAGCCATCTCTTAGCCTTCATTGAAAACCATCTTCACTGATGTCCTGAAGATGAACGAAAGTCTAATGGGTTTGGAACGACTTGAGAGTGAGTAAATGATGACAGAAATGTAATTTCTGTGTGAACTGTCCCTTTAAGAGAACACAGCCTGTGTTTGTATGAGGGACAGACTAATTACAGCTTCCTGTATTTCCTGTTGTAGGAATCTACATCTCAAATATGGCATGTTGTATATCAAAAGAAGCCAGACAGATATACTACAGGCTATTTGAACAACAGATGTTAAAACTCCTGTTGACTCGTTTTTGTTTTATTTTGACAGCATGTTTGAGCTTCAATGTGATTAAAAACCTAAATTCAATAAAACAATCGAGTCTCTTCAGAATTGTTTTACTAAACTGCTCAATTCATATGGATTAGTTTTTTGATCTTAGTCTTTTTATTAACCTTTTTAAAGTAAAGGTTAGTTGCCTGGACTGTCAATGGAGGGACAGAAGTGGCTCAGATTTAAAAAGATCCTCAATTGTGTTTCCCGAAGATGAACGAAAGTTACAGGTTTGGAATGACATTAAGGAAAAGTAAATGATGAACTATCCCCAATATGAAACTCTGCATTATCATAGTTGGTCTGAAAGACAGGAACGGACACCAGAAGACAACATCTGCTATCATGGCAACATCTCTGAGAAAGCAACACGTACTAGTATTAATCTGAATTGTCTTCTTGCACAATTCGTGAAACAGCAGTGTGAAATCTAGCTAGTTGTAGAACGGCCATAGTTCTTCTTTCATCGTCAAGAATAGAGAAGGCAAGTGACCAGGTGTCTTGGAGGCTGACCTGCGCAACTTCTCGGCATTGAATATATAGCGTCACACTGTTTCTTGAACATGTTTGTGTAGACTTCCTCTTTTCAGTGACCTTAGATGACAACATGAGCCGGGCTGTTTGTATTTCAGACACGCACACACGGGTACGCTCCCTCAGAAGACCAAATGTCACCCTCCTCCTCTCGTCCTCTGTGTAGCCCACGCTAATCAGTTTGGCTATAGTAGCAGAGGCCTCCTGTAGAGTGTGGCTCCTTATAGCTTTGACAGAAGGAGTGATGGGGGAGGGATGCTGCTCCAAAGGCTCTTAAAGCCTCAGATCTGCAGTGTCAAACTTATTTTATGCTTCGGACGTTAATATCATCTTGCTTAGCTGCTGTGCACCTCTCAGTCCCTGTCCCACAATTAATGGTAAATGACCTCACTGTTGCCATGGAGATGGACTGAGCCGCACGAGTGACAGATGGAGGGGGTTACAGAAAGACGAGGGAGTGGGCTGTCTTCGAGGACAACCAAAGCCCCACCATGCCGTTGGAAAGTCCTGCGAAGTGGATGCAGCTCGGGCTGATTGATTACAGCTCGCCAGTGTCTACCAGCCAGCAGATCTCATAACTGGATTCACTTGAACAAAAAACTACTAATTAATCTAATTAAAGTACTTTTAATACCATCAGCACAACATATTGTGACTTGCACTTTCCCAGTCCTAAAAGAGTAAGGCCTGTTGTTATGTTAAGTCCAGCCTTGAGCAGAACTGCAGGATCTGAGCGGGCATTTGAAGTTTGAAGCTTGAACCCGCCCTGTGAAAGATACCCTCTGTCCTGACATGACAGATTTAATTAAAAATACTATCAAACGCCTTATTATTTCCTACCAGATTTCAGAGGCTTGTTATGTGCAAAGTAAAATCTATCAATGTATCGGCCAATAATCACTATCGCAACATGACATCATGACTTTTGCGTACACGTCACTTTCAAGTCAAGTGGCGTGTTATCTCTATGCATTTTGAGCTATCCGTGTGTATGACTACGCCATTAAACGTCTGAGTGATTCCGCGTGTATGTACGCTGTACGTTAAATGTCTGAGCGAAATGATGCAAAATGTAGATCTACATCTGGGGAGCGATCTTTTTTTTCCTAGAATGGTAGGGGAACACTCATAAATGGTATTAACCCCAGTGAAGGGTGGGTTTAGGGACGGGGTTGGTCATTTATTTATATATACAGTAATGTAACTTTAAGTCATCGGCGTTCATAAACACGCTGAAAAGCGATTATGCGTGTTGATAGCACGCCAAAAATGGAAATACGAATTGGCGTGTCATACACAAGCTATTTCATGAGATCAGTCTGGCTATCAGCCAATAAAACAAAGACTGTAGATATACAAAGACAGTTCACGCCCATTACTTATGAATGGGAGAAACTCCAACACGGTAAACAGAGGAATACGTCCCTCCTTCTAAAGTAAAAGAGCCAATTGCTGTTTGGTAGAGCCATTGCGTCACTGCAGCTGCCGATCGAAGCTCTGGTTCGGCTTGGGACTCCACATGCGCATTGGCTCGTCTAGCCTATTGAAGCATAAGAAACCACATTTATGGGACAGTTCATGTCAGATTTTGTGAGTTCGTCAAGCCGTTTTTGAGATTTCAGGCCCCATTCAAATAGATAGGACTTGGTCTTGGATGCCCGAAATAGCTGCCCGGAGGCGTTGCAATTGCAAAAATGGCCGCCGACTTTCCTTGAAAGGGGCTTTGGATAAAAGCAATTGCACTGCCCGGGCACAAGAAAAATAGCTTTTTGGAATTAAATTGGCAAATGCTCAACAGTCTATGATTAGATCATTATTGCAGTGATTGTGATGTTTCTAGCATGTTTGGCAACAGTTCTTCTATCCCTAACTGATGGAGTGTGTAGCTTTTCATTTCTTTAAAGGGTTAGTTCACCCAAAAATGAAAATTAAAGTAAATCAGTAATTACTCACCCCCATGCTGTACCAACCCCGTAAGACCTTCGTTCATCTTCGGAACACAAATGAAGATATTTTTGATTAAATTTGAGAGCTGTATAACTACCACATTGGCTCCTAAGGGACTGGCTCTTGACGGCCCAGAAAGTCAATGAAGAAAATGTTTAAATATCCCAAGTGACTACCGTGGCTCAACTATATGTTTATCAAGCGACGCGAATACTTTTTGTGCGAAAAAACGCACAAAAAATACTTTTTGTACACTACTTCAGATCGCAAATCTCGCGCATGCGTTGTGGAAATCTAAGGAAGTCTCGTTTCTGGCCTACAAGGAAGAAAAGAAATAGTCGAATAAACTCGTTATTTTTGTTTGTTTTTTCGCACAAAAAGTATTCGCGTCGCTTGATAAACATATAGTTGAGCCACGGTAGTCACTTGGGATATTTAAACATTTTCTTCATTGACTTTCTGGGCCGTCAAGAGGCAGTCCCTTAGGAGCCAATGTGGTAGTTATACAGCTCTCAAATTTAATCAAAAATATCTTCATTTGTGTTCCGAAGACGAACGAAGGTCTTACGGGGTTGGTACAGCATGGGGGTGAGTAATTAATGACTTAATTTTCATTTTTGGGTGAACTAACCCTTTAAAAACATGTACTGTAGGAAGACACATCATGGCCATATTGCAGGATGACAATGTCAAGATTCATTAGGCTCAAACTGTGAAAGAATGGTTGGGAGGAGCATGAAGAATCGTTTAATTGATTGAAAATCTTTGGGATGTGCTGGAAGAGACTTTACAGAGTGCTGGACTCTTGCATTGGCAATATTGGACGGAAATACCACCACAACATTTATTTCCATCAAGAGGTGCATCAATGTTTGTCTGTTGATAATTTTAACCTTTATTATTGTAGTAATGTACCACATGAGAGGGTTTCCTGTGCAGTTTAGCTTTATTTGGGAGGGAGATTTTCCTTAAGAAAATCAAGCTATTCGTATCGGCAGATATCATTCTGAATAATCGGCTATCGTATCGGTGGAGAAATTCAGTATCTCTATGACCCCCATCCCCCAAAACTATCCTAAAATGATCAAGGCCGGCCTGTTTCTTCAGCCCCCCATTACTGTGTCGGCCTCAGACCGCAGCAGAATCACCTCTTCCAGGTCAGTGCTCTTCAGTCTATCGATGATGGAGATGGAGAGAAGGAAGAGAGCAGAGAGAAAGAGAAAGGGGGAAGTAAAGATGGGGGTCAGGCCAGGCTGACAGACGAAGATCTTGGGGATTTATGGCAGGCCAACTGAAGGACGGAAGAGAATGACAATAGAGAGGAGTAGGGGAGGGTCACGGCAGGGCGATAGTGTCTTAAGACCACATACAATGATAAAAGCTCACATGTAATAGGAAGAGAACTAGAAGGTGAGCCATTATAACCATGATATAATGTCTATAAAATGCTCTAGACTGCCTCCGGACCATGATGCTAATATAAGGTGTTAAAGGTGTTGCTATGTGGTCTGAAATTGATCTGATTAATAAGCCTGGTCAACGTTTATTAACAAGTAAAATGACCCTGACAGTGACAGTAAGAGTGTAATAGATGTCCTTGAGTTCGTCTGTGGTTTGTGTGCTGCATATCGATGTGGGTTTTGCATTCCTCCAGTGTGCTCTTTACGACTCGCCACTGAAGAGCAATGATGCGCATGTTTAGGTTTAAAACGCCACCTCATCTGTTTAGTGTTGTTGTGCTTTCAATGCATCATGCTGCCCTGCACACAACCGTTTTGTTGCTGCGTGTTCAAGCATGTGAAAACCACAGCATGACTGTGCTAAAATCAGCACAACTATGCAAAAGTTCCATTATATAAGGCTAAGTTCATCTGACATATAGTTGGTTAATACCGAATTCATCATTAAAGTATTAAAACATCAAAGCTTGTAATTAAAAGATCAATATCAATTCATTATTAAGTGATTTTCTAATCGGGGTTTGAGGGACTTGTGGTGCCTTAAACTTTGACTTTTACATTTTCTAAAGAAATTGTGGGTGATGCTGGTGGTTGTCAGGGCTGTGCAGTCGCTAAGATGTTATATTAAAAACAACAACCCGTGAAGTCGTGTTTTACAGCGGATTTAGAACAGCTAAAGGGGTGTTGTTGGGCACGACTCAGAACGTTTTTTTAAAAATGGTGACTCCATAAAAATATTCATTTTAATATTTTATTTTATTCATAAAATAAACACCAGCAACAAAAAATATAACTTTATAACACATTTATTTATCCGCCAAGCAATGTAGTTCCAAAGAGGTTGCTAAGCAACACATCTAGCAACAAAGCATCTCAAACGGCAGTTGCGCAGTAACGCTAATGTAATGCGTTCAAAAGTGTGTGTTTGTTGAGTAATTTAGAACGGCTTCGAACGCGGCTCAACCAATCAGAATCAAGGACTGGAACTATCTGTTTTATAATTATTTTAAAGAATTGGTATATGGTTGCCAGAATGATTTTGTTTGTCTCCTTAAAGCTACACTGTGTGATTTTTACCCCCATCTAGCGGTGGAAAGGTATATGACCATCCAGTGAATATTACATACATCCAAAGCGTGTGCATAGAAACCTATGTTTAGACAGCGCGCAAATACTTATTTTCGAGGTCTTTCTCTTCTAATTCACACAAAATTTAATTAAATGTCCCTTCTTGGATGTGTGCAGCTCTTAAAGTGACAGCAGCCTAATGCCTCGTGTCCACTGACAGTACGGTATACGAGTTTTGGTGGTACCTTTATCAGAAGTTGTGAATGGTACCCCAATTCTGAACCAGACTGTACCACTTTTTTGGGACCCTCCCATTAGGGTACCTAATACAGCAGTCCGGTACTAAAGGGTGGAATCACTGCAGAACGTTGATTGGTTGGCAGAGAATCGTCACTTGCACAAGAGGTGCACTCGTCCTGCCCTGTCCTGTGCCGCCTAATATTCCTGCTGCTCTGCTGTCTGTGTTTCAATGTTAATAAAACAACAAAAGACAACAAAATTGCTCCATACTCATGACTCAATGACTTATCGGCCCCAAAAGATCTGTGCATCCCAATTATCACTTTTTCCCCCTAATTAAGACTTTCTCACCTTAAGGGGTTTTGTATGTGTTTAGATATGACTGGTTCCTTCTTCACTGTGGTTTTTGGTATGTTAAGTTTAATACCTTGGGTTAGGAATTTGAACAAACCCCAAACTTGGCTATGAGTATTTTAAATAGCAAGCACCGCTAATTAGACGAACAAACCTTTTGTCGTGAGATTGAGAACAGTCACATAAGTTTAAATGGAGGTCAATAAAGCCCATTGTAGAACGTCCTCAACAAGTTGCCTATGATCTCAAGAGGCTTTTTAAAGGACTGTCCTGCAAACGGGTAACAAAGCATGCCAACAGGCTTGATTTACAGTGAAATCTTTTGTCACTGTGCTGTCCCGCTCCATTCTTGTCTACTCTTACTCAGCAACAAGTTGTCTCTTTAGTGTCATGTCACCAGTGCAGTGCGTCAAGCCACGGTGACCCGAGTTCCCTTACATTTGCTGGGTGGCCTCTCCCTAACCCAGGAAAAGAGAAACCGAGATTGGGGGGAGGGCAAGTGACATAGAAAAGTAGAGAGAGAATAGAAGGAGAGACCTCCAGCCACTTTGAAGCTTCTCTCTGGTTCCTGTGTCAGGCTTCTCCCCAGTGGGACAAAAGGCCTTTATGTGCGGCTCAGGCGGGGGGCTGCAGGGGGTATTGTGGGACTGGGGCGGTGGGCGGCAGGGCTAGATCCCCCCGTCTATTGATTTTCTCTGTATATTCTGCCTCACCCCCTCCACCCCGGCCAGGCTTACCAGCTGTCTGCTCTACACCTCTCCCAGCCTCCTCCCAAAGCCCCGCCACAAAGACACACAGATCATATGGGCACCGGCATTAGCATACTTATTGGACCCGAGGCTTAAAGGAACTACATGAAGACACGCTCAAGAAAATATTGATTTGCACAAGTATAGACGGAACCATGCTTGTTTTGAGCGCACACGTAGGACAAGAACATCAGTGCCGTCTAAGTGGATGACCTTCAATTTGTGGTGTGACCTTTACGCACTTGCATATGTCGGGTTACTTCCATCAGTATGTTTACGCGAACATTCGTCGCAATTGTGCAAGTCATAAATATCATATCTCTAAAGGGTCAAAATCTGTAAATAATGTTGGAGAGGTTTACGCGGAATTTAATGTGCCACGCGTGTTCTCAGACACACGCTGCTCTTGTAAGAATAGGTCTATATTCTCTGGGCTCGCTCTGAGAATCCTGCACATAAAACGTGTTTAGTGCAATCGTGAATCTCTCCTTTCCCCCAGCTAACAATTTTAGGTTATAAGAACGTTTTCATAACGTTTTCCATTAAGTTATAAAAACGTTATTTCTGAATGTTTTAGGAACATTCAAAACGTTCCGTTTTTTTAGACATTGTAATAACGTTATTTCTTAGTTATAGGAACGTTATTCAAAACATTATTAGAACGTTCAATTCTCCTGTTATATAAAGGTTGTATTAACGTTATTTCCTGGTTATAATAAGGTTATTAGGACGTTAAGAAATAACAATTTTAGGTTATACTGGGCGCTATTCTGTTCTACAATATTAACTAATGACAGTAAAATAGACCATCCTAAGTCAATTTATTGCAGTAACTTTGACACAGATGCTTTGAACACCTGATTATGCATGGGGAAAAAAAACGTCATAAACCGGAAAACCGGCTTAATTTTGAAAAAAAAAAAAGTGAAATAAATTTAGGGCTGTCGCAATAACCACAATATTGTAGGACCGCGCTTTAGACAAGTCAACCGCAGAGGCTTGCACGTAACCGCAGCAACCGCGATATTCACATATTTTTATAAGGCTATACCCTTCTTGTTTTGAACTTCATGCATGTGTATTGAATGTTATGTCGTATCATCATTTTAACGTTCACGTCACGGGTATTTCCCATAAATGCGCGTCAGCAGCAGCGCTGATCGGCATCCCATAGCGCGAGGAAATAAAATCACAGAGTCACGCATTGAATCAATGCCATATTTGCCGCATTACCCATGCGACGCATTGCTGCTCAGCTGAGCCTTGATAAGTGGAACTCAAAGTTAAAAATAATTAACATCTTGTTTCATTAGGCTACATCTCTTTTAATGAATCAGCTTTTTTGAACGTGTTCGTTGAATGAACGGTTTAATGTCTCACTCAAAGTCCGTTGTCATGAGCGAAATACTTTCAATGCGCTTATAGATGTCCTCGTAAACTTTATTTATATAGCAACAAATACATATAAATTAAATAAATAAATAAATGGCGGTAATACAGCATATCGCACTATTGAGCCACTCAACATTACCCCAAGGGAAATTCCATAACCGCGACAGCCCTATAAATTTTTGGTCAAACCGCCCAGCACTATTGTGAAGTGTGATATTTTATTGTGGTTGTTGTATCATAATTTGCTGAAATTTATTTGCAAGGAAGTATTGTATCTATTAATGGGAAAAACTACTGTAACGTCTTCAGCTAGTCAGCTTGAGACCCTTTCCATCTAAACTGGTTATCTCTCTTAAGCTTAGTAGTGAATATTTAATGAGCTGTAGGATAATCACATTCATCTGAATTCACGCAGAACAACCAAAACAAAGTTCCTCTGCAAAATTCATGCAGTTTTTTTTTTTGCCGCTAAAGGGACTAAAGTTACATAGTGTACCTTTAACTAGGAGGCAAGCTATCATTATGTTTAATGAAAAGGGCATATTTAGTGGAATGAGTTGCCTCGGTTTACTCTGTCTGTCCCTGTGATTATTGTTCTGTAGATGGATGGATGGATGGATGGATAGAGGAGTAGAAGAATAGAAAGGGAATGACCCCCCCCCCCCCTCACACACACACACACACACACACACTTTCCGGTGGGGGAGAAAGTTCGAAGGTAACATGCTGTGACCCTGATAGGATCCTCCTCCATCCGTTCCGTCTCATCCTCTCACTGTCCCTTTTGTCATGTCTGCTCATCAGTGTTACCTCCATCATCATCATCATCCTCATCAACGAGATCATTCCTGAGGACAGGCTGAGTGTGTGTGTTTGTCAGTGCACACACACCTGATGACTGTAATGTGTGTGTGTGTGTCTACAGGGGGTGTGCAGCAGTGAGCGTGACGGGATCTGAACAGAAACGGCCCGGTCATCTTTTCTATGATGGCCAACACGGTGAGTTCTGACGCGTGTGAACATCAGGTTATATAATTAACGGGACTCTCAAGTCCCTTACGGTTTCAGTGTCAACATGTTAACCACTTTGTTTCCGCTGTTGCCGACATAAAAGCAGAAGAGATCTTTTGAAGAGGCGCTTCTGAAAGGCTTTTTGAGGTCATCTGGTCTAAGTATTACATCCGCAACATAGGAGCAGAATCTAACACGCATCATTTTGTGACTTCATAATGCTATGATGAGAGAAACCACTTCTGCTAAACTAAACGTAATGACATAGAGATGTATGATATTATAACAGTTACCCGGGTCTTTTAAGATTTCTTGGTAAAATGTTCCCAAGTCTCACTGGATTATGGATATTTTGAAGTGTATAAAACTATAATGCCCTGTATAACAACTGACAGATGACCTATAGCTGACATTTCTCATTTAGCTTAAATGTCCTTCTATGATGTCATGTTGATTAAATCATGGTGACATGTTCCACGACCTCCGACCCCTGTGAATAGATGTCTCTGTAAACTCGACCGACATCTGTTTACTCGTCCGTTTAAAGCCTTCAGTTCCATAGATGTTCACAGTCTTTCAGTGGCTAACACTGCTGGTTGAATGTAGCTCTCCGGCTGAGCGTTTTTAATGATGATTTAACAACCTCGTGCACGGTAAGGACGTCGGTTCGCTAAAATGACATCCGCTTTTATATTTTAGTTTTAGCCAGTTGAAGCTTGTGTTGTTTTCTCCCTCTCCTACCACAGACCCGGCCGCTCTGCTGTGGTGAGATATCATGCTATCGCTTCAGAAACAGACCTCCGTCCTTCTGTACTCTGATCCGCACAATAATCTGATGCCTCACAGTTCACAGCGGGTCTGCATTATATAAAAGACATGAAAACATAGATGTTTTATTTAAAACAATTACAAAATGGTGTTTTTTTTATTTATAATTTGATCGGTTTGTAGTTTAAAAATGTTTATTGAAGCACAGCAGTTTATCACATTGTCATTTGTGTCGGTGTAAATTAGAGCCGCACTGTATATATTAAAGTAAAATGGATAACACTTATCGATTGTCAAATTGTGCCGACATGCATTTATTTTTACGACAACCTGTCTTGATTGTTTAACAGCATCAGAAGAGCAATATTCGTGAAATGACAATGTAGGATTTAGAACAATCCTTATATCTCTCGATTGTGCTTAAAACAAGCAGGTACTTTTGATATTTTGCTATCTTATGAAATGATTTCATATTTGAACTAACTGTCCATTTTTGGAGCCGTTTTCCTTCCTTCCTTCTGTCCTTCCTTCCTCCCTTCTGTCCTTCCTTCCTCCCTTCTGTCCTTCCTTCCTTCCTTCCTTCTGTCCTTCCTTCCTTCCTCCCTTCCGTCTGTCCTTCCTTCTGTCCTTCCTTCCTTTCTTCTGTCCTTCCTTCTTTTCTTCTGTCCTTCCTTCCTTCCTTCTTTCCTTCCTTCTGTCCTTCGGTCCTTCCTTCCTTCCTTCTGTCCTTCCTTCCTTCCTTCTTGCTGTCCTTCCTTCCTTCTTTCCGTCTGTCCTTCCTTCCTTCCTTCTGTCCTTCCTTCCTTCCTTCCTTCTGTCCTTCTGTCCTTCCTTCCTTCCTTCTTTCCGTCTGTCCTTCCTTCCTTCCTTCCTGCTGTCCTTCCTGCTGTCCTTCCTTCCTTCTGTCCTTCCGTCCGTCATTCCTTCTGTCCTTTCTTCCGTCCTTCTGTCCTTCCTTCCTTTCTTCTGTCCTTCTGTCCTTCCTTCCTTCCTTCCTTCTGTCCTTCCTTACTTTCTTCTGTCCTTCTGTCCTTCCTTCCTTCCTTCCTTCCTTCCTTCCTTCCTTCTGTCCTTCCGTCCGTCATTCCTTATGTCCTTCTGTCCTTCCTTCCTTCCTTCTGTCCTTCCGTCCGTCATTCCTTCTGTCCTTCTGTCCTTCCTTCCTTTCTTCTGTCCTTCCTTTTGTCCTTCCTTCCTTCCTTCTGTCCTTCCTTACTTCTGTCCTTCCTTCCTTCCGTCCTTCCTTATGTCCTTCCTTCCTTTCTTCTGTCCTTCTGTCCTTCCTTCCTTCTTTCCTTCCTTCCTTCTGTCCTTCCGTCCTTCCTTCCTTCCGTCCTTCCTTCTGTCCTTCCTTCTGTCCTTCCTTCCTTCTGTTCTTCCTTACTTTCTTCTGTCCTTCCTACTTGCTACCTTCCTTCCGTCCTTCCTTCCTTCCTTCCTTCCTTCCTTCCTTCCTTCCTTTTGTCCTTCCGTCCTTACTTCTGTCCTTCCTTCCGTCCTTCCTTATGTCCTTCCTTCCTTTCTTCTGTCCTTCCTTCTTTCCTTCCTTCCGTCCTTCCTTCTGTCCTTCCTTCCTTCCTTCTGTTCTTCCTTACTTTCTTCTGTCCTTCCTACTTCCTACCTTCCTTCTGTCCTTCCTTCCTTCTGTCCTTCCTTCCTTCCTTCTGTCCTTCCTTTCTTCTGTCCTTCCTTCCTTCCTTCCTCCCTTCCTTCCTTCTGTCCTTCCTTTCTTCTGTCCTTCCTTCCGTCCTTCCTTCTGTCCTTCCTTCCTTCCTTCCTCCCTTCCTTTCTTCTGTCCTTCTGTCCTTCCTTCTTTCCTTCCTTCCTTCTGTCCTTCCGTCCTTCCTTCCTTCCGTCCTTCCTTCTGTCCTTCCTTCTGTCCTTCCTTCCTTCTGTTCTTCCTTACTTTCTTCTGTCCTTCCTACTTGCTACCTTCCTTCCGTCCTTCCTTCCGTCCTTCCTTCCTTCCTTCCTTCCTTCCTTTTGTCCTTCCGTCCTTACTTCTGTCCTTCCTTCCGTCCTTCCTTATGTCCTTCCTTCCTTTCTTCTGTCCTTCCTTCTTTCCTTCCTTCCGTCCTTCCTTCTGTCCTTCCTTCCTTCCTTCTGTTCTTCCTTACTTTCTTCTGTCCTTCCTACTTCCTACCTTCCTTCTGTCCTTCCTTCCTTCTGTCCTTCCTTCCTTCCTTCTGTCCTTCCTTTCTTCTGTCCTTCCTTCCTTCCTTCCTTCCTTCTGTCCTTCCTTTCTTCTGTCCTTCCTCCCTTCCTTTCTTCTGTCCTTCCTTCCTTCCTTCCTTCCTTCCATCCTTCCTTCAAAACATATTTTGAGATTAATTAAACAAGTCCAAGGTAGCAATAAATAACATCAACAAAACCTTTTTTAATTACAGTGTTAATTTGCACTGTATATTGCAAACTAATATTTATTTTTTATTTTTAACTCTTCCTTAATTTCTTCTCCTTTTAGGTTGGTGCAGCAGCTCTGTGTGGAGATCTCAAGGCCTTTCTGAACCACAACCTGTCCAAAGGTAAAAGTAAATCTGACACTCTCTTATATGATCACATTAATACATATATAAGTTCAGAAAATAGTAAGTTATTGAATTAGCTTGTTAAAAGGTTGGTTCTTCAAGCACAGGTGCAATAGTAGCACTTCAGAGTGCAATAAACCTTTCCCTTGCACTTCCATTCATCAATTTGGCAGTAAAATAATTTGCAGGCAATTACTAGCAGGCAGTAAACTTTTATGTACTGCCGTTGTCTTGAAATGGTTGTGTTAAAAGTGAAAAGGAGGGGTTTGGGCACGCTACAATAAATGCTCAAGAAATAATTAGTTTAGTAGTCTAATTGCACGCATAATTGCGCACATACATATATGTTGAGTGACTGGTTGAGACGTGCTTTGTATGGTGTCGTAGGTTACATTGTCATGTGACAGAAAATTAACAGTGACTACCTAAATTAACTAATAATAAAGCATATTTAAATAAACTAAATAAACTAGAATAAACTAGAATTCCTTGCACAGAAAATGTCTCTCCAGGAGTTGTCACTTGGATAGTAAAAGCATATAGAATAGTGAAATTGCTCCAAAAATGATCTGTCCAGTCTTGCCTACATTTTTTTTATGTATGCTCTCCACTGACACAATCTTCACTCCTATTGGTCTTCATTTGCATGTTAAACATTTCTCAACTTTGTCATTTATCATAATGGAAGACCTATTATGTCTAAAAATATTTGAAAACTGTCTTTTTGAAAAAAAAACAAAAAAAACAGCATTGTTCCCAAATTAATTTATATTAAAGATGCTGTAAGTAGTTTTCTTTCTTGCATTAGCATCGCCGAGTTTGTGAATTTTAAAGGTGCCGTTGGAGATCTGGGAAATGCTAACTTTAGCCTGCTAGCATTGAAAACTTACAATCCCACTTTCCCTGCAAATTGCCATCCAAAGCCAACTCTCACAGACCAGAAGCGAGACGATCAGAGACAATGTTATTGGATTACACATCATGTGTCATTCGGAGATAAATTTTACGGTACAGTGGGTAACGTTACTACAATAACAAACACAAATAACTTTAAAAACAAATTATTCGCATTCGCTGAGAATTCGCATCAGCTGTGTTTGTGTGTGTGTGTGTGTGTGCTCGGCCATCATCGAGCGGTATTTCAAACTGGACGTGCTGCGATGATGATGGCTCAGTTCACAACAAAACACACAGATCACTTTGGTCTTGTCAATGGAACCATTTGGCAACTTTTTAAAAGTAAACTTTCCATTGAGAGTCTTATTGGCATCCATTTCGCCGTCTCGCGCTCGTCATCCACTCAAAATGGAACGTTAACCAACTATTTGGCCGGCTCGCAAGCGCAAACGAGTGTGTGCGGCGTGCCTGTTGTTTTGTTTCTGGTCTAGCTAGATCCGCTTTTGCTTTGGTCAGTGAAGCAACAAAACGTCCTTGCGCGGCGCAAGCCATTGAAATGGTTCATAGCGCAGCGCGCACATGCCATGTCCTGTTGCAAAAACATGTAAAAGAAAACTACAAAGTTTGCTAGGCCAAAAAGGCCGTTAATCGCGTGATAAAAAAAATGACGCCGTTAAAATGGGTTTGCGCCAACGGCGTTAATAACGCTAAGTACTATCTAATACTGCACTGCCATCTGTTGACATGAATAATGATGTTTAAGCATGTTTTTGGTATTTGTCTGTCTTTTCTGCATCTTCAGCCGTACAGGTACTGATTCTCCCATTGTTTCCGCTGGTAAAGTGTGTAAAGTCAGTTGGAACCGAAAGCCTCATGGGCAGCCAATACCTTCCAGAAATGTTGGATAATTTTTGCTTTCAAAAAACAAATGAGTCAATACCTCTTTCCTACCTTTACAAAAGGAACATAAATCGTCAATATCAGAGTATCTTGCAATTAATGAAATAACAGGATTAATGGTGTGCAAATTTTTTTAAATGTATTTATTTGGTTTTATTATCTATTAACTTCCTGACATCCATGCTCTTGCGCACGAGAAACGTTGCACATTATTATAATAAATAATCGCGTAATATTAAGTCTTTAGTAAAATATAAAGTCTTTATTTAATATAAAGTCTTTATTTTTTTTTTATTTTGCAGAGGTCCCTTTAGGGGCTCCGTACGAGTTCGAGTCCCGGCTTGTGGTCTTTTTCTGATCCCATCCCCCGCTCTCTCCCACTTCACTTCCTGCCCTCTCTCCAACTTTGCTTCTTTTTAATTTATTTATTTATTTATTTTTACAGAAACTGTAATAACTTTTTTTAAGTGCATACACTATATGTTGTCTTCAGATTATATTCAGTGATCATAGTCAGTGCCTTTGAGCTAATAATTAACCTGTACTCGGGTTGCCTACACATAGACTGGTAACAGGCTTATGCTGACTGCCGACCACTGGGCCAGACCACAGACCCTTTCTCACACGCAGCGACAAACATAACATTCACAAAGACACGCAGCAACCCTTCCTACACTAAAAAGCTGTGAGAGAAGCTGATCCCTGCACAGCTTGAAACCTGTGAATATGAAGGCTGAACTTGACTATTGTAGAACAAACAGGTCTTGCTTGGAGAACGTGTGAGAAGTTTCAGAGATGCTGATTCGTCCTGTAATCACTTTGGATCATGAGCCGGGACACATACTAGTGACGGGTTTGTGCTGATTGCAGGCCACTAGGCTGGGACACAGACTGGTAACGGAAATGTGCTGACTGCTTGGGCTGGATGTTGAATGCCAGACTGGTCTACAGATTGTGAGCTGACTTGGGCTGATTGTCGGATACTACACTGGTCTGTCGATTGTGGCCTTGCATGTGCTGGTTGTTAAATGCCAGACTGGTCTACAGACCGTGAGCTGAATTTAATTAGGCTGGTTGTTCGATGCCAGACTAGACCACGGATTGTGAGCTCGCTTGGGCTGGTTGTTGGATACTAGATTGGTCTGCCGATTGTAACCTGGCATGTGCTGGTTGTTAAATGCCAGACCGGTCTACAGACCGTGAGCTGACTTGGGCTGGATGCTGGATGCCAGACTAGTCCACGGATTGTGAACTGACTTGGGCTAGTTGTTGAATGCCAAACTCGGCCACCGATCGTAAGCTGACTTGGGCTGGTTGTTCAATGCCAGACTGGACCACAGGTTGTGAGCTGACTTGGGCTATTTATTGGATGTCCAACTAGTCCATAGATTGTGAGCTGGCTTAGGCTGATTGTTGGATGCCAGACAGATCCACCAACTGTGAGCTGGCTTAAGCTGGTCATTGAATGCCTGACTGGTCCCCAGTTTGCAAGCTGGTTTGGGCTGGTTGTTGGGTGCCAGACTGGTCAGCAAGCTGTAAGCTGACTTTGGCTGGCTGTTGGATGCCAGGCTGGTCCACAAATTGTGAGCTGATTTGGGCTAGTTATTGAATACCAGACTGGTCTACAGATTATGAGCTGACTTGTGCTGGTTGTTGGATGCCAGACTAGTCCACAGACTGTAAGCTGGCTTGAGATGGTTATTAGATGTTAGACTGGTCCATAGACTGTGAGCTGACATTGACTGGTTATTAGATACCAGACTGGTCTACCAGTCTATCAACTTTACAATCTAAATAAAGGCAAAAACACCAGAAATAAACCTTAAAAATGGTTTCATTGTCTAATTTTCACTCCTCCATGTCTCTACTATAACAGCAGCCGATGAGCGCGAGGATCCTCTCCGATGTTCAGTGAATCATGGTGGCTCTCGTCATTTTACGTAGCATAGCCAAATACACAAGTTGGCGCCCTGCACCACACAGTACATAATAAAACCCCTTTATAATATATGAAACTTCATCTCTTCAACTCATGTGACTGATTTTTTTTTTATTTAAAACAAACTACTACCTTTTAGGGGCGGGAGTGGTTCATGTAGGTTGTCTACAAATCGAAAGGTTGGTGGTTCAATCCCCGGTTCCACCTGACCAAGTGTTGAGGTGTCCATGAGCAAGACACCTAACCCCAGCTGCTCCCGACGAGCTGGATGGCGCCTCGCATGGCTGACACCCCCGTCGGTGTATGAATGGGTGAATGTGAGGCAATATGTAAAGCGCTTTGGTGGCCATTAGGTCTATGAAAGCGCTATATAAATGCAGTCCATTTACCTTTTAATCAGAATCAATTCGAAGCAAGAGTTTGTGAACGGACAGGATTAAATGCATGCTAAGCTCCAATGATGGCACCTGAGATATTTATTAAATCAAACAAGAAAACATTCACAGTTTTCTACCTACATCAGTCCTATCTATGGCGTGACTGATTAACAATATTGCCTTAAGCAGCCCATTAATAAAACTGATGATGTTAAAAACGGCTACAGTCTTTGTTGGAGTGATTGAAGGCAACAATTCTTTCTTTTTTTCCTAGTCTTTTCAAGTCAGTATGTGATTGAATACTTTTTAATTGCCATTGGCACTCATCCAATTGTGAGTTTTCGGGTGATGCAGATGTGCTCGCCCCGAGACCTGCAGTAACGCGCTGCCTACCAGCTCGGCCCGGTCCTACGCCGGGAGAACATGTGTTCAGGCCGCTCCATTCAGTTCTCATGCTCTCTGGGGCACTGCTCTCAGATCAGTTCAGGCCAGAGCAAGCGAGCGCCCATCGCCTGTGAGTGGCCTGCAGGAGCCGCCGTCTGTGTGTGTGTCTTGTGGAAGTCTTGTGGCAGGCGCTCACACACACGCTCTCATTGAGTGTGCACGTTTCCCACTCGGCATGGGTGAAAGTCCAAGTGTGTGTGGATGGACTCCCTCTGCGCTCGCTCGGCAATGCCTGCCGAGCCTCTCAAGTTTCCACTGAATGGTAACAAAAGGGACACTGAGCGAGAGAGAGAGAGAGCAACACCAGGTCCCAGCCTGCCTTCGAAACATGCTCTCCACTCCTCTTCAGGTAAATCCTGCACCCCCGACTTTTTCTCTTCTTTTTTTCTTTGTGCATTCAGGGATTGTGTCGGAGCAGCTGGGAAGGCTGCACGTGTGTGTTGAGACGGCACGCTGAGAGGAACACACACACACACACACACTCTCTCTCTCTCTCTGGGTCACTGTGGAAGTTCCTCCACAGATCTGCGTTCAGTGGGAGGAGGGGTGAAGCGGGCGCCCCAGTCTGTGTGTGGGACAAGAACTTGAGCTTTATTAGGAAACGAATAGTTAAAGGTGAAGTATGGAAGTGCTTGTCGTGCCGCTTCATAAACAGACAGGTAAATAACTGGAGAATCTGAAGGGAAGGATATCATACACATTTTGTGCAATTTTACAACTTTTGTGTGATAAATGATTCTTTTTAAAGAAAGAGGTTATTTTCTCCTTCTGGTGTTGTTGCCTGTATGTTGAGAGCAGCAGATCTGGGTGGTTGAGTTTGGTGTTTGGTGAGATCCTCTCTGATGTTGCTCGGGCACTGATGTGGTTTTCAGTCGTGTTGAGCGTGCGCTGGAGTTATGTTGTTTGTTTGGGCAGCCCCAGGAAGTGTGTGTTTTCCTCCTGTTGTCTTGGGTCACGTATAGAAGTGTTTGATTTTTGATGTCTTCTGTTATGTGCTTGCATCTGTGTATCATACATTAGTGTAAATGTGTAAAACGCTGAGCACTTTGTGCATGTGCTTTGTAATGTAACACAGAGTCGGCTCAATATTTGTGTGTGTGTGTGTGTGTGTTGGGCTGCTGCTCAGCTGTATTCTAATGTGGCTTTGCTCATTGTCGCTGTAAAGAGCATGTGGCACTGACGCATTCCTGCGCTGAGGCCTTGCACAAAACCCCTTCTTCAGCCAGTCCTGCTGCTGTACGCTCACCATCTGGAGCACATTGTAAAGATTCATTCAAGCTACTTTGACACTTTCTTGCCTTTCAACGTGAAACACTGAAACACTTATTTTACAGGATTAATCAAAAAATTACAATCCATTTGAAAGCTCCATGACTGACTTCCAACGAACACAAAATACATCGCTGAGCTCCCAGAATAGGCTCCCGGAGGAGAATGATATTTAAGTTGTTGTTCATTGCAAATATTTTGCTGTTTTGGAACTTTTAAAGTCACCATGAAATCAAAATTGGAATTAAATGTTCATTTTTCAGCCCTCTCGCAACAACATCACCTTTATTTGCACTGCCACAGCATTTCCCTCCAGCAAACTGTCACTCACAGGAAGTAATCAAAGAAGTTTCAGCTCAAAATAGCCCACAGGTCATATATTACTGCATGCCCTAAATAGCCCGATTTGGCTTAGAGCAAAAACACGCTGTCTGTGTATCTTTCAATAAAAATGAGCTCCTGCTTTCCAGAAGAGGGCTGTAGGGCTGTCGCGGTTATGGAATTTCCCTTGCGGTAATGTTGAGTGGCTCAATAGCGCGATATGCGGTATTACCGCCATTTATTTACTTATTTAATATGTATTTGTTGCTATATAAATAAAGTTTACGATGTGGAGAAAAACGAGGACATTTTCAGTAACCATTGTAACCGAAACTAAACAGCGTCTACACAGTATATGCGCATTGAAAGACTTTCACTCAGCGCGCATATTGTTATGACAACGGACTTTGAGCGAGTCATTGAACCGTTCATTCAACGAACACGTTTAAAAAAGCTGATTCATTAATAGAGATTAGGGGTGTGCAAAGCAGCCGCTATTTGTATTTGTATTTGTATTTGTTCAGGGAGGAAAAGTATTTGTATTTGTATTTGTATTCGAGTAAAATTCAAAATAGGCATAAAAATCTTTAAAAATAGGCCTACTTTATAGTGTATGGATTCTTTAATTATATCCATTATAATAATTATGGATATGCAATATTGGTTGATTTTTTCTATAAATCCAGCAATGAACATGTAACAAGAAAAGTTGAAAAGAAAATAACAGTCAGCCATTACCTCATGAACCATGGTTAAACCAACAACTAATAAAATACAATTGTGAACATTATGAACCCCAACACCACGGTGGAGGACGCTGTGCAGACAGAATAAGTTATATGGATAATTTATAGTGAGGAGGTTGATTATGAGCCCGACGCGAAGCCTGAAGGGTTTTCGCTATAACTACGCCTCGCTCTACATTACCCCGCTTATTACATGGCTACCTACCAAATAAATCAATAATTTGACTCAAAATATGGATATAAAAAGGAGTTTATTGATTTAAAAAACGATTGTATCGCTCCCGCTAAAAAAAGAAAAATAGTCCGTTCTGTCTCTACGTTTAGAATCCATGGCAACGCTCTGTTTTTCATAGCAACGGTGTGTTATACTTATAAGCAGCGGCCTGTTATAATAACAGACCGCATTCTACATTGGAATTCAATCAAGCCATGAAACAAATAATTACCGTTACCGAGCTAACAGAGCTACGTAAACAGAGCGAACATGAAAGCACCCGTCTGCAGACGTCAATAATGGAATATACTCCCGATCAAACTCCGCTTCCCAAAAGTTATAAACTGCCACCGGAACATAGTTAAGGTACAAACATCTATTAAACAAAAATAGTGATGCAGTTAAGTGTTTTGTTTTTTCGCTCAGCCGAGCCCTCTCTGTTGCTGTGTGGAGCAGCCTGTGTCAGTCACCTCTTCCTGAACGTCACTCACTCAACTCGCGCACTGACTCAAGTCACTCAACTCGCGTCTCGTGAGGAACGCAGCTTTTTGATATAAAGTATTTCTTGTTCCCGAATACAAATATTTTTTTAAGTATTTGTTCGGAATAAGTATTCGTAAAAAACACATTATTTGTACCTTTCCGAATACCGTATTCGGCTCCACCCCTAATAGAGATGTAAAGAAACAAGATGTTAATTATTTTTAACTTTGAGGTTCAACTTTTCAAGGCTCAGCTGAGCAGCAATGCGTCGCATGGGCAACACTGAAGCTGATGCTTCACTTATTAGAGACCAATATAACATTGATTCAATGCGTGACTCACTGATTTTATTTCCCCGCGGCTTCCTTGTGTTGTGGGATGCTGACCAGCGCTGCTGCTGATGCGCATTTATGGGAAAATACCCGTGAAGAGGACGTTAAAATTATGATGCGACAAATAATTCGATTCCCTTTGACACGACAAGCTTTTCACGACTTCAAAGACAGACGCAGGTAATCGCACGCGCTCTGCCGATCTCTCTCATTCACTGTCTGTGTGAAACCTGTAGGCTACACATAACCATGATAAACATTCTTGTTATCATTATGAACTTGTTTAACATTCAATACACAAGCATTAAGTTAAAAACAAGAAGGGTATGGCCTTATAAAAAAAATAAAAAAACGTGAATATCGCGGTTGCTGCGGGTACGTGCAATCCTCTGCGGTTGACTTGTCAGAAGCGCGTACTACAATATTGCGGTTACCGCGACAGCCCTAGAGGGCTGTGCCTTTACAGTTCGACAGCCAATATGTCTGAAATCGTCTATGCCGGTGTTTAGCCGGACACCGATGGATAGACTCGAAGTCATTTTTTAGAATTTGGTAACTTGATCGACATAAGCCGTACAACGTGCTAACAAGCACATTTAGAAAGGCAATTTTCAAAACATTGACTACATGTAAAGTGCAACACTTGCCTGTTCTGGGGATCACGAACAGTTGCTATTGATCCATCTTTGTGTAGATCCTGCGCTGTAAAGCAGTCTGGTGTAAAATGATTTGCACAAACATATGAATTTAGCTGACGTCTTTGACACATTCACTTCATGAATGAAATGAATTCACTACATCTTCATTATAATGTGTTCATTATTACAGCCAGTTATAAGTGTCTCAAAACGCTCTCCGGCCACACTAGTGTTTTCGTAAGTTTTTCATTCACACTGAAACGTCGTAAAACGCTAAATTCGCCTTACAGTGAATGCGTAAAGTAAACCCTCATACACGCTCACTGAGATGATTCAGACAGAACAAGACAGAATCAAGTTATCATGCAATTCTTCTGGCAGTATCATTTCATTTAGCAAAATATCTCCGCATACACTGATGCGTCTCGGTCGCTCTTAGTCGCCATTATATGGTTGGTCTAAAACGCCTCAGGACAGCAAATGCGAGTGAATTTTCTGTCATCTATGCAGGATTGCGATATGAAAAGTACATTTTAGCAAGTGTGTGAAAGGGAATGGCACATAAGAGGCACAACATCGGTATCAACATGAGTATCTATGGGTCAGTGTTGGGAAAGTTCACTTTCTACATGAACTAGTTCAAAGTTCAGTTCACACATTTGAAAATGAACTTCAGTTCATAGCTCATACTTCAAAAAATGAACTAGTTCAGTTCATGGTTCATACTTTGATAAATGAACTAGTTCATTCATAGTTCTTTTTTCCATATGTTGCGATATGCCATATGTTTTTTTTTTTTATTGCCACAGCCCATATACAGCCACAGACAACAATTATTTTATCGACTGGCAAAGTTTGCACGGAAATGTAAGATTTTTCCCATCCTCACCGACCTCGTCAGAAAATTCGTTTAAATGATCATCTGATGCCTCCTCGCAGTTTTGTCGATGGCGGCTGCGGTGCGACACTGGTGTCTTGTGTTGCCAGATTGGGTGTTTTTTCGCTACATATTAAAGGAGTAGTTCACTTTTAAAAATCTTTTGCTGATAATTTACTCACCCCTATGTCATCCAAGATGTCCATGTTTTTCTTTCTTCAGTCAAAAAGAAATTAAGGTTTTTGATGAAAACATTCCAGGATTTTCTCCATATAATGGACTTCAGTGGGAACCAAATTGTTCAAGGTCCAAAAGAAGTGTCAGTGCAGCTTCAAAGGGCTTTAAACGACTCCAGACGATGAATAAGGGTCTTATCAAGCGAAACGATCGCTCATTTAAAAAATAAATAAAAAAGTTTCAGTTTTATAAGCTCAAATGCTCGCCTTGCTCTGTTCTGTGATGAGCGTTCGTGACTCTCCTTCGAACTCGTTCATCAAAATGAACGAATCTTTTTCCAAGGAATGACTCGAAGGGTCCTAGATAAGACCCTTATTCATCGTCTGGAGTCGTTTAAAGCCCTTTGAAGCTGCACTGAAACTCTCATTTGGACCTTGAACCGTTTGGTTCCCAATGAAGTCCATTATATGGAGAAAATCCTGGAATGTTTTCATCAAAAACCTTAATTTCTTTTCAACTGAAGAAAGAAAGACATGGACATCTTGGATGACATGGGGGTGAGTAAATTATCAGCAAAAGTTTTTGTTAAAAGAGAACTACTCCTTTAAGGTGAGTGTTACGAGAGAGTGTGAGTGTTCGTTACTGTTTACGTGTGTGTTAGCTGGGTTTTTGCCTGGGAGGCTCTATAGAAATCTGGCAACGTATTGTACGAAGTCAAACTGAGAGAGCGTGCATTCACAGTAACGTTCATCAAGCATTAATACAGTACGTTCAGTTCACATTCGCCCAAAATATGAATGCGTTCATGAACCATCTCGCTCATTGAACCCGTTCAGGCACAACGCTGCTGGTTCAATATGCGTCACATGACTAACCTTGCGTCATCATTCTCAAACACCTCCGTCTTCACAGTCTACAACATGAAACCAGCGTTTTCAAATGTATCCACTATGGAGAGTTTCGCTGCTAGTGCGAACGGACGGAAGACCACGGAGAGAAAAAGAGTTTTCAAACGCAACCGTATTAGTGTGGACGAGGCCTCAGGAAGCTGATTGAGACGCTCTGTGATCGCTCACTTACGGTAACGTTCTGTTAGAGAGGCAATCATGACTTCATTTCAGTGCACATCTGCTGTTGTACTTCATGAAAAGTAAGCAAACTGCTTTGTACCGGTGTTTGGTGCATTATGTCAATAGATCATTGTCCATCTACAGCTGCAGTGGAGATAAACTTGGCTCACAAAGACGCACTGTGAGCGTCACGGCTGCTGTGATGCAGACTGGGCCGAGTCTGAGTGGGAAGCAGGCATGCATAGAGTGGGATTGTTGGCATGTCGTCCCATTCACACAGTTCAGGGTGTGTTCGCCCTAGTGCGTGTTCGTGCGTGATTTCAAGGCCCATTTGCATGGTTTTGCATCTGATATGCCACAACCTTTACAAGATTTGCATCTCTATTCAAAAGATACCACAGAATTCAAAGAAAGCATTTCAGGATTTTAGTTTTTTCTTCAGAAGTGTCTTGCCCTCGATCTCCATACTGTAACCTCCCCTCGCTCCCAGTCTTACCCCACCGACGCAACCGTCTCTTCCTGGGGTGTATTCATGGGTGGGAATCACTGAAAACCACTGTTAGACAGTGGCTTCAAGAAGTATCCATTCATAACATGTCTTGATGCTTTTGCATTGGACGATATCGGCAAATAAATGTATGCTAGAGCTTTCCGTTTTGCAACATGATCTATTATCAACATGATCTAGACTTTACTGAAAAAACCTGTTGTACACCATCACAAGCCTTCTGTCATCTGATTGATCAAAGCCAAGGCCTTTTTGTATAATTGAACAAAAATATGTATTTATTCTGTGAAATATTTACAGATTATTGTTGTAAATTAAAGAATAACATTTATATTGTTAGCGATATTTAAGTAATATTACATTTTAGTAATAAAAATGCACTGGACTGAATCAGCTTACGTTTATTTGATTATCCATTATTTTTTAGGAAAATTATGTTAAGGGATAGTTCACTTTGAAATTAATTTTTGGTATGTTTTATCTTACCTCAAGGGCTTTGTTTCCTCAGTATTTTCAATTTTGATATTTTTAGGTCAAACCGTTGTTGTCGGTCAGTCATATAATGGAGGTCTATGGTCACCACCTCAAAGAGCATGCACAGAGAAGTTCAAATTAAACATGATTTAATGACTCGTAAATGTAAGTACAAACTGATGGCCTAAGACACGAAACGAGCGGTTTGTGTGTGAAAACAAACAGTGTTTATATCGTTTTTACCTCTTGTAATCACAGTCACGTCCATTATACTCTGAAGGCACAGGCGCTTCAGTCTGCGCAAGCGCCGGAAGTGATCTCTCGCGCGTGTACTTCACTCATTGTTTACACAGAGATTTCAGAGGTTTTACCTTTCACTGTGAAGATCTAAACATCTAATCATATACAGGAAATCGCAACGGAAGACGATTTCGATATATCTAAATATGTTTAGTGAAAGGTAAAACTTCTGAAATCTCTGTGTAAATTTCACTGCACGTTAGTAATGTGTATCGTATTTATAGTTTGCATACAGTCTGTAAACCATTAATTTGACTGAGAGAACTAATTTGTGAGCAAATTCCTTTCAGTCAAAGCTGGGACCCATTCAAGGTTCTGCTTGTCTGGGAAATGCTTTTTCCTTTCAGAAAGTCCCAGCTCTTATTTGTGAACATCAGCTTGACTATGTTTGTGTTTGCAGGCCACATTTCCCTGGTAACGCCGTCCAGCTACAGCCCAGCCGCCAAGATCACACTAGGAACGGTCAATTCAAATGTGGGAGCCCAGATGGTCAGTGTCACACACACACCACACCAGTGTACAAACACACACGTCTTTAAATGCATGCAAACAAGCAGCACTTCATAATCTCTCATACACTCAGATTAAAACTAAGTTGCTCCAGGCTAGGGTTGCAACATTATGGGAATTGTCATGGCTGGACGCTTTACATATGAATTAACGGGAATTAATGGGAATAAGTTGCAAAATTGCAGGTTAGCCTCAAATGTACTGAAACAGGGTACTTAAAGGGGAAATGAAGCGGTGAATCAAGTTTACATGATTTACAAGATGAATTTCCAATATAATCAACAATTATATAAGAAACATTACAAATGTAAACATTTAGAAGAAAAAAAGGAAAAACTTTGTATCTTTCGCCTCCAGGGCGCCGCCATTGTGCAGGTGACATTTTTCGCGATCATTTTTCTATGTGCAGTTTGTCAACATATAACATGAGACGTCGTCTTTTTGTCTAATATCTGTACCTAACATTAGTCGTTCGCGGTCAAAACACTGGTGTAAACACAGTTTGATGTCGCGATTTTCAATGCCCAGAGCCTGTTAACCCTCTGAGACCTAAGGGTATTTTTACAATAAATTTTCCGTCTGGTGTCATTTACTAAAAAAGCTTGTAAAATATCAACCCTTTGGTGCACAGACAATTGACACACCTCTTTTTTTTCAGGACAAATTGAACTTTCAGCATATTTGTGTTACATTGATGTCACCTGAATGTAAAATAAGTTATGGGACCATAAAGACAAATGAAAAAATAAATCGGAAATGGAATCACTCAATTATTTATTGAAATCACACACAAATAAATAAAAGCTAAGCAATTTTCCTCTGGAAAATAGTTTGTTCATGTCTTTGGAGTCCTGGAGCACAGGAATAAACATTATAACTTGTACAGAACAAAAAATATTGACATTTTTCCAAAAGAAGTCCAGGCGTTTGGGGCCTCATGAAATTCACTGGTGCCAAGCCTCAAAACAGTTCCTATCAGCAATCACACAGAGGGCCACATCACAGGTTTTGCATTTCTATTTTATTTATTCTTTTATTTATTATGTTCTTTTTATTGTTTTATAACATTTATACTACTATAATACTTTTTTACAGTAAATAAATAAATGGCACTTCAGCTGGGTCTATCCTGGTAATCTAGTTCCTCATCTGTCAAAAAGCTCTGTTCTCCTGAAAATCCTTCATCCTGCAATGCACCAAAATAGACCAGCGCTTTATTTACGTCCATTTCGCTGTGTTTCTCTGTGAATCGCGCGTCTCCGTGAGTCTCTCTATCTCTCTACACTATATCAGCGCTTGGTTCATGCGTAATGACGCACACCAATGTTTACAACGGATCAGCCTGTAATTGGTCAAAAACCATCACGTGAAAACATCACGTGATATCCAGGATGTCCGCTAGCATCGAGCTAGCGGCAAAAATGACCGAATATTTATGAATTATGGGCTTCAAGATTATCAAAGTTTGACATAAAGCGTTTGGATTTATTGCTGAAAACCTCTGAAACGAAGCACAAGTTCCAGGCTGGATAGAAAACCTTCTGTAAAGGCTAGAAAGACCCGAAAGACACCCCCGTGATGGCTAGCTCGTTAGCTTTCTGCTGGAAAAAACGGTAAGAAAATCGATAAATCTGTCATCGAGTTATGTAAACATTTATCGGAGGTGACGTGTGGCATCGTCGACGACGCCGTCGGGCTCAGGGGGTTAAACTTGAGCCAACCAACCCCGTGACGTCAACTGCACAATGGCGGCACCCTGGCGGCGAAAGATACAAAGTTTTTTTCTTTTTGTCTTCTAAATGTTTACATTTGTAATGTTTCTTATATAATTGTTGATTATATTGGAAATCCATCTTGTAAATCATGTAAACTTGATTCACTGCTTCATTTCCCCTTTAAATGTAGTTGGGAAAAAAAATAAAATCTTGGTTAAAGCAACCAGGTTTAATGAAGGTGAACCTGCTAGTGTTGCGGAGCGGGCATGTCATTTTTTAGCAATCAAAAAGCTTGTCTAATTAATTGAAATCATGTATTATTAACTTTTTTTTTTTTTTTAAATATATATGAAAAAAATCACACTAATTCTGTGTTTTTACTGGTAATAAAATGAAGCCATAAAACACAATTTTTTTCATTTATCATAAACTTTTTGTCAAATAATGTGCTGCACAATGAGCCTTACTGTTAAAATTAAAACATGGTTTATTCCTTAAATTCAGTTTTGTTTAAAAAAAATCATAATTTATTTGGATTAGTGTTAGTGTATTATTACATTAGGACATATCTAAATTCTAATATATTTCTGTCAAGTTAAACCGAACTTTTATTTTGACAGGTTGCCCCAAAGACCTTTTGAATTTCTGTGTGTTTGTCATGATGATAGTTTCTCAAATGAAGCGGTTAAATGAACACAAAGTGACTCTCAGAGTGGATCTAGAGCCTGGAGAGGAAGTTCATGCATTTCTGTCTTCTGTGACTGTCTATAGCCAAAAAAACAGCGCAAGCGTCACACGTGCTTCAGTGTGTGTGTGTGTGTGTGTGTGTGTGTGTGTGTGTGGTGAATGAAACTGTGTGTCGGCTGCACTATTCATTCACACGGAACAAGGCAAGCATGCAGGATTCATATTTAAATAGTCTTTGTGGTTTAATATTCACACACACTAGTCTACATCGCGATTTGATTTCAGGTGCACTGAACCGCTTTCTATTTATTCCTCGAAAATATACAGTAAATTACTTTTCTATGACTGGATTTCGTCAGCATTTTAGTTGAGGCGGGGTCGTTTTGGGGGTGCGGGCCGCCCCCTAAAACAATGGTAGGGAAAACACTGGAATATATAGCCTAGTAAAGTGTCATTTATTCCTGTGAAGGTTTTCAGCATCATTTAAGTTTATCGGCCGATATATCGGTTATCGGCTTTCAAATATAAAGAATTATCGGTTATCGGTATCGGCCAAAATGTTCATATCGGTGCATCCCTAATAAAAATATATTAATTTTACATTTTACTAAATCAGAAGTAATTAATTGGAAAAATACATCAATATGGAGTAAAAACAACAACAACTAACATGCCTGCTACTATATAACTATAACAAAATGTTTATATTTATGTTTGTACACTGTAAAAAATGATTTTTTGGTTAAGTAAATACTAGTGAAAAAACCCAATGTAATTTACTTGAAAAAGTTAGTTCAGGCAAGAATTTAAAAAACTAAGTAAATTCCATATCAGTACTTATTTCAAGCGAGTATAAATGAAAGAGCAATATCAACTCAATAAAATTAAGTAAAAATTACTCAACTTTTCTGATACTGGGGTTCCCATCATGCACTGGACTTTGAATAATTAATGAGGTTCATTTTTCACTGGTTTCCAGCTGTATTTACACTGTTTTATCATTGATTTTTGTTTTCAGTATTAGTAAATTGCCATTTTGTGACATTTCGAGTACATTTTTTGCTTAAAACGACACATTCAAACACAAAAACGATCCATCAAATGTTACCACCATTGTGTATTGTCTACCAAGTATTGAGGTGTTTGCATTCACATAAGGCTTAAAGTCTGACATGATGTATATATAAATTACTTAGATGATCTAAGTAAAGAACATACTATAAATGACTAATACAATTCAAGATAATTGTTTTAGTGAAGTGTAATATAAAGGCAAAGGAAATCGGTATTAATCAACCTTTTACAAGCCGAGTTAAAATTACTTATTTTAATTTTTGTAAAGTTTACTTAATTCCACATTCCAAGTAAATTTAACTTAAAGATTTCTAATTAAAGCTACTGATAAATATGTTTAGGTTTTTACTTGGCAAATCTTTGTAAATTTACTAGCATTTTCTGAGTGAGATCGTTTAGCAAGGTTTTTTCAAGTAAATCCTACTCCAAATTTTTTACAGTGTATATGAAACATATAAATTTCCTCAATTTTTCATATTAATTCCCATAAATAAATTCCGTTTAAGTTTCCAACCTGGAATATTTCCCAAATCCCCCCGATTAAGTTCCCATGGAAAGACCGGAAATGTTCAGCCCCCTTTGCAACACTACTCCAGGCGGACTTAAATGGGTACAAAAGTGATTAAATTAAAATGCAACAGCAATTTAATCCATTTTCCATCGGGGACAGTTGTGTAAAACTTTGTGTGAATTCATCACATTTATTTTCGAGAGCATTTATGTTCGTTTTGAAATGGTTTAAAACTGAATTGGTAATTCTGACCAAAGTAGACTCATGTTGAATCTAGAATGCAGTAAAATGCTTTAAATCTGGGAAACACAGTGAGGAATGTTTATATTTATGCTATGAAATAAATAAACTTTGTTATAAATATCAATATTGGTTTACCTACTGTATATTAAATGTATCTAAAAATACTTTTAAAGAAATCATTGACCAAAAATGGATCAAACAAATCCATTCTGTCGTCATATTTGCTTTTTATGTTTTAATCGGATTTATCAGATCAAATTAGGTTAATTTCAACATTCACTAATGCATTAATACAATTAAAAGTTGTATCTGTTAAGATTATTTAACGTACCTTAGGTAAAAATAAGTTGTATTTTTGTTAACTGACTTTAACAAAGATTAATAAATACTGGAACACATGTATAATATGTGTTGATAATAATGGGTTGACAATGGGTTGATAAAATGACAATATGACCTTGACCATCTGAGGGCACCTCAAACTATTGAGACTTTTAAAAAAGGACAAACTTTTCTTTTTAGGAGAACTTTTAACTACTATGTCTATTTTTACAATGATTTTATGATCTTAAACTGTAGCACTTTGAGATTTGCTCTAAATGTAAGGTGCATTACAAATAAAATTTATTATTATTATTATTATTATTGGTTAATGACAACTAGTGATAAGTAAACAGACCTTATTGTACAGTGTTACCGATAAATAAACAAAAAGTGTTGACTTTACCCATCCCGTTCCCAAATCCGAGCTCAGTGCTGTTTGAAGATGGGCTGGTTGTGTTCTGTAGTTCAGTCTGCAGCCAGTGGGGGGCAGTGATTCTCCACAGAACAGTGGTTCACGGAGTCCACGGCATGTACATGGACACGAGGAAACTGAAGAGGAGGGTGTTCACGGGGCGGTATGGCTGCACTCAGCAGAACAAAAGAAAGAAATGCTGAGAAGATGGACTCACACAAAGGAGTTTAAAGGGAAGTTGGAGAGAGAGACCTTGATGAACTGAAGTTTGACAACATCCATCAGGAAGTGTCTTCTATGTAAATGCATACATTTAAAGTGAAATGTCCTTGCTAAAATATGTCATTCTATACACTAGCTTAATAGTAAACTGCAATTAAGCAATTGTTAGCTTGACTTCCTGAAGAGTGTAAGCATGTTCGCGGCCTGTTTGTCTGAGTAGTGTCTGCATGGGAAACCTGTTTGGAAGCAGCCATTATTTCTGCAGTTGCGCTTAGTGCCGCTAGTGATGCAGAAATGACAACCTTCACCAAACAACGAGTCCAGTGATGGGCGGGCCGAAAGCATGAAAGCAGAGGCTCAGAGGAGAAGAGAAGCGCGCTGTGTGCCCGCACCTCTGCTAATGAGCTTAACGGCCCTCGTTAGGACCCTCACTCACGTGTTACAGAGATGTGTGGCACACTTACACACAGATTCCTTTCCGACTCCGTAGATCTCACGGTTACGTCCTCCACACGCAGTGTCCCCTGCGTAGCGTTTAACACGGTGCGAGAAAACAAAACTTCCCGAGTCTACACTGCAATACTTCCTACTGTAGTAGAAGGAACAGTATGACATGATATAAATGTTAAATATTATGTGTTTACTACAGTGTTGTTAACTAAACTGTTAATTTATATATATATATATATATATATATATATTAGGGCTGTCAAATGATTAATCGCGATTAATCGCATCCAAAATAAAAGTTTGTGTTTACGTAATATATGTGGGTGCACTGTGTATAATTAGTTTATATATATAAATACATACACATGATTGTATATATTTAAGAAATATTTTCATGTATATACTATGTATAGAGTTATATATAATTTATATTATATATAAATATTTTATATATAAATAATATTTTTTTCTTAAATATACATCCATATATATATATATATATATATATATAATAGTTATACACAGTGCACCCACACATATTATGCAAACCCAAACTTTTATTTTGGATGCGATTAATCGTGATTAATCATTTGACATCCCTATACAAATACACACATTAAATAACAAAACTTAAACTAAAATGAAAACTGAAAATATAAAATTACAAGCTCATTCAGAATGATCAAATATGACATTATATCAATAATATTAAAATAACACTGACATGCTGGGGAAAAAACGTATATTGTGGTCACGAATTAACAATTCGTTCCCACGACTTTAAGTAAATTGTACGTTCGTTGTAATAATTTGTTTACCTGATTTACTAAATCGTGGCAATGTTGTAATATTTCTTTTCCTTGTTTTAATTAAATAAAAACAAGACAAAGGAACAAATTAGTTTAAAGTGGCCACGATTTCCTAAAATGAGGAAATAAATTAAAACGAGTGAAATAATTCTAAATTCGTGGACACGATATATATATATATATATATATATATATATATATATATATATATATAAAGAGTTCAGATGCAAAAGCCTCTAAGTGCCATTTGAAATTTTCTTCTTTAATGAGGATTTTTATCAAACTTATATATTTAAGTTCAGTAATTTCACTTAAATAACAATTAATAGGTAATTATCATTGCCATTTAAGTGAAATTACTGAACTTTAATATACAAGTTTGATAAAAATCATCATTAAAGAAGAAAATTTCAAATGGCACTTAGAGGCTTTTGCATCTGAACTCTTCATATATATATATATTTTTTTTTTTATCCGTATACTTGACAAACATGAAGACGTTATGCTGCATACTTAAATCAGTTTGTCAAATTAGCAGATTCCAGTTGGCATTTTAAAAATAAAACATATGGTTTTGTATTTAAATATGAAAAAGATTAGTTAAATAAATAAAAAATGTGGCTATACGATTCCTCGTTCATTCATCGCACTGGAAATAGATTTGAACACAAAGCATTGTGGGATACAGCAGAAATGCTCAAGGTGACGGGCATTCATAACGCATAAAACATTCATATGCACCTACAGGGAGAAGAAAAGCTAGGAAATCGCCTGCAGCCGACCATGGAAACCTCAATTCCGTAATTGCTTCAACTAAATAAATATAGTGTGATAAGATAATTATTGTTTATGAAATTGTCATACATTTATTTGGAAAATGAAGGGCGCATTTAGCTACACCACTGGTATACAGTGCACAATGCAACATGCCATTTACAGCACGTTTTGGCGAAACATTTTTTTTATTGTGATCTGATGTGTTTTATTCAACCACAAAGTTTTCATATTCATATCTCATACTGCACAGAATGTACCAGGTGTATGGTAGCGAGCCTTTCTGAATATATCTAGGGCTATAATAAATCTCTGCGGTGATGGATGAGGATGTCCTTGCCGATCCCCAGGGGCTCGTATGAGGAGAGATCCAGGTTAGCGGAGAGGAAGAGAGGCAGATAAGTCAGGGAGGCCCTCATACACCATCACAGATCATTTACATGTGACTGAATGAGAACATGCTGGTGTCTGTCAGCAACACTACAGTGGAGGTCGCCCATATCAATAACGACTATTGTACCCATGGAAATCTATCCGTTAGCTTTCTCTCTCATCTCAATGCAGCTGTTTGCTGTATGTACACAACCTGGATGCTGCCGTCAATGAATTACGAGGGAGAAATGGTGTAGTTACGGGATCCACCAGCAGGGGCTGACTGCCAAAACCCACATGAAGTGATACTCTGTCTCTACCAGTCTCAACCTGTCACCTCACTATCTTCAGTTATAATTTGCATAACCTTACACTGTTTTTTGTTTCTCCGTTCTGTAGATTTTAAGCACACCACAGAGAGTGTCTCACCCTGGAGGCATCCTCATCGGCAGCCCGTTTACGCCGCACACCACACCGGTTGCAATGGTAGCTCAGACACACCCTCCCGAGGGCAACGAGTGGACCCCGGGGTGAGCCACGTGCACACTTCTCATGCACTGATTTTAATGGGAATAAAGCTCTCCTATGGCACTCTAATGTCCTCGTATGAAAATAGATATTTTACCAATTAAAATCTAAGGCTACTTCCACATTAATCCGGATACATTTGGTTTTCGTTTAAAAACGCTCTCCGTCCACACTAGCGTTTTCAGGTGTTTTCCGACGTTTCAGTGTGGATGAGAAACTTCTAAATTCACTTTACTGCGCATGCGTGAAACTTCACAAAAGCTCACTGAGATGATACAGATGGGAAAATAAATAATAATGTCATCGCACAATAACAGGATCATTTTATTTAGCAAAATATCTCACATCACGGATGCGTCCAGGTCGCATTCAGTCATCATATGTTTGGTCTAAAACGCAACTGCTCTCCTGTTTTGCCGCAGATGTGAGTAGACTACATTATCTGTTATCTTTGCAGTGCTGTGCTATGAAGAATAGCACATATTAAGTAACATAGAAAGTAACATATTTTAGCAATAGTGTAAAAATGAAGAACACATAACAGGCACAATACCGATAAACATGAATATCTATTGGTACAACGTGGATCACATGACTAAACTTACGTCATCGTTTTGAAATACCTCCGGTTTCACTGTCCACACTACAACGCGAAAACGGCGTTTTCAAATTTATCCACTTTGGAGAGCGTTTTCCAAACGATACGTTTTTGTTGACTTAAAACGGCGTCTCAGTGTGGACGGAAGGCCAAAACGGAGAGAAAAATATATTACAATTAGTGTGGACGTGGCCTAAATGTGTTTGGCGAACTCAACCTTGTGTATTTGTTGACTAACTCTGGCCTTCCCCCTTGTAGGAACAAAAAAAGGACACATGACTACATTGATTCCTATTACTCAGACAGGTGGGGTTACTTTTCACAGTTTTAAAATCATGTTTAAAAAAGATTTTTCTAAATGTATCCGAGGATTAGAAGAAAGGGAGATGACACTTGAGCAAAACGTGTAAATATTCACATGTGTTTTGCAGGGACGGACTGTGTTTGAGTGACTCCTCGTCCAGGTAAGTGAGTTGAGTTGGTGCACAGTGGGATCAATAGACACACTTGTCTTTAAATGGATGTGCCCATGAGATGTGTGTGTGTGTGTGCATGGGAGAAAGAGAGCTGTAGTCTCACTAGGATTTATGAGGCTCAGATGTTAAGCAGGACAGCGGAGGATCACAGCTGCACACCCCAGTTGTGTTTCAGAGCCCCCGTGTCCCTGATGAGTTTCTCTGTGAACATAAAACACACATTCAAGCCCTCCTTCAGCTGCTTTTCTCTCCTAATTAAACACCACTGATGGCATGGACGCATGTGCGCTGGAGTTCTCCTCACTGAGAAACTGACGTCAGTAGTCTGTGCTAGATTTCACAGAGAGCACTGTGCTTTCGGCGAGTGTTTAGGTGCCGTTCCTCTACACTCCTGAATGTGTTACTGTTGTGCTTGTGTTTGGATCATGCTGACATTTGTTCAGAAATTCATCGAGTTATTTTCCATATTAATCCTCAAGTGTTTATCTAAATAATTGCTTTTCCAAGTAATTTTATCCATTCAACATAGTGTAATTGAAAGCCATAATTTTGAACATTTAATGGGCTTAAATATTATAAAAGCCCATTGAATTAAAAAAAAATATTATGAATATTGTGTACTCCGGACCTGGCTGACACGTCGGCTCAAAAGGGCCAAACATGTCCCGGGGATGAATTTTAAATGGCCCACACCTTGTTAATTAAAATGTAAAATGGCCCACCAAATATATATTTACAAATCATGCAGTTTCACAGTGTCAGCACTAGGTGACAGCACTAGATTTTAGGCAAGGTTTTGCTGTAAACCGTGAGTGAAACTAAATTTGATAACTGACAAGCACTGCCATTTCTGTTACTTATGAGAAACATTAAAAGTGGCAGAAGTGGAATGAAATGAAAGTTCATTGATTTAGGCCTCCTCTGATTTATGCTTATTTAGGGTTTCCTTGATTTAGGCTGATTTAGGGTTTCCCTGGTTTCTGATTTAGGGTTTCCCTGATTTAGGCTGATTTAGGCCTCCTCTGATTTAGGCTGATTTAGGCCGTGTGTCCACCAAAGCGTTTTTAGCCAGCTGAAAACGCTAGACGCTCTGCTGAAGACGCCGTGCTTTGGGCGCTTGAGAGCGTTTTGGCAGCGCAGCGTTTTTTCCGTTGAGACGTTTCGTTGCTATGATACAGAATATATTCGCAGCAGATTGAATGTTGTGACGGTTGGTTGGTGTGGTATTAGTCCCGCCCCTCCTCCACTGTGATTGGACGCCTGGGTAAAAAGTGACAGTGATGAGCACTGCGTCTTATCCAAAGTTGAAAATTTTTTTCAACTCCAAACGACCAGTAAAAACACCGGGCGCTCGGCGCTTCAGCGTGAAAAAAACGCTCAGCGCCTCGGTACGCTCATGGCGTTTAAAAAACGCGGTGCTCCCATTGAAAACAATTGAAAACAGACACCAGGCGCGTGGAAAAACGCTTTGGTGGACACACGGCCTTAGGGTTTCCCTGGTTTAGGCTGATTTAGATCTCCCTGATTTAGGCCCCGTTTACACGATGGGAAAACGTAGATATTTCTCTGCGTTTTGCCTCTCATCTACACGAAAACGCCGTTTTTATCACTGAAAACGATTATTTCTAAAAACTCCGGCCAAAGTGGAGATTTCTGAAAATGCCAGTTATGTGTTGTCGTGTGAACTGGGAGAAACGGCGTTTTAGGTTCTCTCTTGTCGTTTCTGAGGATTCTGATTGGCATGAATGGCTTTATCCTTAACCACTACACTGCCGCCAATAGGTTTGGCATAGTTATGATGGCGCTCGACAGCTTTTTTATGCGGGTGTGTAAACAAGGTTATTTTTGAAAACAGAGAGGGGGAAAATATTCGTTTTGCTAAATACCCGGATTTGTGTAAACATGGCCTTAGGCTGATTTAGGCCTCCTCTGATTTAGGCCTCCTCTGATTTAGGCCTCCTCTGATTTAGGTCTCCCCTGATTTAGTCTGATTTAGGCCTCCCCTGATTTAGGCTGATTTAGGTCTCCCCTGATTTAGGCTGATTTAAGCCTAGTTCACACTACGTGATTTTAAGCCCGATTTAAGCCCGATTTGCAAATCGTTGAGTCGCCGACAAGTCAGGGTGTTATCGCGTGCAAATCGCGGGCGATTAGCGGACGATTAACGCTCGCCAATCCGTTAGTGTGAAAGAGCCAACAACGCATCAAAGACAGCTCGCAGACACCTCGCAGACAGGTCACCGAGCTCAGAAAAATATCTAGCATGCTAGATATCTCGAGCAGTCGCGCGACTCAATCTCAGTGATGTCATGAGTACAGCCAATCATAGCAACGCATGGGTTGAGGACACCAGGTAAATCTTACTTTTTCTTTTTTGCATTTTTTTTCTCAGAGCAGATCGTCGAGCAAACAGTGTGCAGCACTAGTTTCTGTCTGACGTCCATATTCGCGTGTTCTGTTCTTCTCTGTAGTTTCGCGTCATTTCTGGTTCGTTTTATTGCGTGGTTTTTCGTTACAAAACATGGTTTCTAGACCAGATAGAATCGTGTTGTTGTCAACTCGTTATTTGTTTGATTATTTTCAGGATTTAGACCGTACTATAGTACTGAAACAGCTCTCATTGAGTCACAAATGATATGCTCTTATCATCCGATCGTGTATCTCTATGCAGTGCGTTGTTAACTCGTGTAGTGAGTTACCTCCTGTTGTGGATCAATCACGTTGTGTTGTGTGGTGTGAACAGCTAAACAACTTGAACACTCATGATTTCACTGAGAGCAAGTCATGTAATGTGAACTGCACAGTTCAGCCCAACATTTTCAAATCATGTAGTGTGAACTAGGCTTTAGGCCTCCTCTGATTTAGGCTGATTTAGGGTTTCCCTGATTTAGGCCTCCACTGATTTAGGCCTCATCTGATTTAGGCTGATTTAGGTCTCCCCTGATTTAGGCTGACTTAGGCCTCCTCTGATTTAGGCTGATTTAGGGTTTCCCTGATTTAGGCCTCCTCTGATTTAGGCTGATTTAGGGTTTCCCTGATTTAGGCCTCCACTGATTTAGGCTGATTTAGGTCTCCTCTGATTTAGGCTGATTTAGGCCTCATCTGATTTAGGCTGATTTAGGTCTCCTCTGATTTAGGCTGATTTAGGCCTCCCCTGATTTAGGCTGATTTAGGCCTCATCTGATTTAGGCTGATTTAGGGTTTCCCTGATTTAGGCCTCCACTGATTTAGGCCTCATCTGATTTAGGCTGATTTAGGCCTCCCCTGATTTAGGCTGATTTAGACCTCATCTGATTTAGGCTGATTTAGGGTTTCCCTGATTTAGGCCTCCACTGATTTAGGCCTCATCTGATTTAGGCTGATTTAGGCCTCATCTGATTTAGGCTGATTTAGGTCTCCTCTGATTTAGGCTGATTTAGGCCTCATCTGATTTAGGCTGATTTAGGTCTCCTCTGATTTAGGCTGATTTAGGCCTCCCCTGATTTAGGCTGATTTAGGCCTCATCTGATTTAGGCTGATTTAGGGTTTCCCTGATTTAGGCCTCCACTGATTTAGGCCTCATCTGATTTAGGCTGATTTAGGCCTCCCCTGATTTAGGCTGATTTAGACCTCATCTGATTTAGGCTGATTTAGGGTTTCCCTGATTTAGGCCTCCACTGATTTAGGCCTCATCTGATTTAGGCTGATTTAGGCCTCCCCTGATTTAGGCTGATTTAGACCTCATCTGATTTAGGCTGATTTAGGTCTCCTCTGATTTAGGCTGATTTAGGCCTCATCTGATTTAGGCTGATTTAGGTCTCCCCTGATTTAGGCTGATTTAGGCCTCATCTGATTTAGGCTGATTTAGGGTTTCCCTGATTTAGGCCTCCACTGATTTAGGCCTCATCTGATTTAGGCTGATTTAGGTCTCCCCTGATTTAGGCTGATTTAGACCTCATCTGATTTAGGCTGATTTAGGTCTCCTCTGATTTAGGCTGATTTAGGCCTCATCTGATTTAGGCTGATTTAGGCCTCCTCTGATTTAGGCCTCCTCTGATTTAGGCCTCCTCTGATTTAGGTCTCCCCTGATTTAGGCTGATTTAGGTCTCCCCTGATTTAGGCTGATTTAAGCCTAGTTCACACTACGTGATTTTAAGCCCGATTTAAGCCCGATTTGCAAATCGTTGAGTCGCCGACAAGTCAGGGTGTTATCGCGTGCAAATCGCGGGCGATTAGCGGACGATTAACGCTCGCCAATCCGTTAGTGTGAAAGAGCCAACAACGCATCAAAGACAGCTCGCAGACACCTCGCAGACAGGTCACCGAGCTCAGAAAAATATCTAGCATGCTAGATATCTCGAGCAGTCGCGCGACTCAATCTCAGTGATGTCATGAGTACAGCCAATCATAGCAACGCATGGGTTGAGGACACCAGGTAAATCTTACTTTTTCTTTTTTGCATTTTTTTTCTCAGAGCAGATCGTCGAGCAAACAGTGTGCAGCACTAGTTTCTGTCTGACGTCCATATTCGCGTGTTCTGTTCTTCTCTGTAGTTTCGCGTCATTTCTGGTTCGTTTTATTGCGTGGTTTTTCGTTACAAAACATGGTTTCTAGACCAGATAGAATCGTGTTGTTGTCAACTCGTTATTTGTTTGATTATTTTCAGGATTTAGACCGTACTATAGTACTGAAACAGCTCTCATTGAGTCACAAATGATATGCTCTTATCATCCGATCGTGTATCTCTATGCAGTGCGTTGTTAACTCGTGTAGTGAGTTACCTCCTGTTGTGGATCAATCACGTTGTGTTGTGTGGTGTGAACAGCTAAACAACTTGAACACTCATGATTTCACTGAGAGCAAGTCATGTAATGTGAACTGCACAGTTCAGCCCAACATTTTCAAATCATGTAGTGTGAACTAGGCTTTAGGCCTCCTCTGATTTAGGCTGATTTAGGGTTTCCCTGATTTAGGCCTCCACTGATTTAGGCCTCATCTGATTTAGGCTGATTTAGGTCTCCCCTGATTTAGGCTGACTTAGGCCTCCTCTGATTTAGGCTGATTTAGGGTTTCCCTGATTTAGGCCTCCTCTGATTTAGGCTGATTTAGGGTTTCCCTGATTTAGGCCTCCACTGATTTAGGCTGATTTAGGTCTCCTCTGATTTAGGCTGATTTAGGCCTCATCTGATTTAGGCTGATTTAGGTCTCCTCTGATTTAGGCTGATTTAGGCCTCCCCTGATTTAGGCTGATTTAGGCCTCATCTGATTTAGGCTGATTTAGGGTTTCCCTGATTTAGGCCTCCACTGATTTAGGCCTCATCTGATTTAGGCTGATTTAGGCCTCCCCTGATTTAGGCTGATTTAGACCTCATCTGATTTAGGCTGATTTAGGGTTTCCCTGATTTAGGCCTCCACTGATTTAGGCCTCATCTGATTTAGGCTGATTTAGGCCTCATCTGATTTAGGCTGATTTAGGTCTCCTCTGATTTAGGCTGATTTAGGCCTCATCTGATTTAGGCTGATTTAGGTCTCCTCTGATTTAGGCTGATTTAGGCCTCCCCTGATTTAGGCTGATTTAGGCCTCATCTGATTTAGGCTGATTTAGGGTTTCCCTGATTTAGGCCTCCACTGATTTAGGCCTCATCTGATTTAGGCTGATTTAGGCCTCCCCTGATTTAGGCTGATTTAGACCTCATCTGATTTAGGCTGATTTAGGGTTTCCCTGATTTAGGCCTCCACTGATTTAGGCCTCATCTGATTTAGGCTGATTTAGGCCTCCCCTGATTTAGGCTGATTTAGACCTCATCTGATTTAGGCTGATTTAGGTCTCCTCTGATTTAGGCTGATTTAGGCCTCATCTGATTTAGGCTGATTTAGGTCTCCCCTGATTTAGGCTGATTTAGGCCTCATCTGATTTAGGCTGATTTAGGGTTTCCCTGATTTAGGCCTCCACTGATTTAGGCCTCATCTGATTTAGGCTGATTTAGGTCTCCCCTGATTTAGGCTGATTTAGACCTCATCTGATTTAGGCTGATTTAGGTCTCCTCTGATTTAGGCTGATTTAGGCCTCATCTGATTTAGGCTGATTTAGGTCTCCCCTGATTTAGGCTGATTTAGGCCTCCTCTGATTTAGGCTGATTTAGGTCTCCTCTGATTTAGGCTGATTTCGGTCTCCCCTGATTTAGGCTGATTTAGACCTCATCTGATTTAGGCTGATTTAGGCCTCATCTGATTTAGGCTGATTTAGGTCTCCTCTGATTTAGGCTGATTTAGGCCTCATCTGATTTAGGCTGATTTAGGCCTCATCTGATTTAGGCTGATTTAGGCCTCCTCTGATTTAGGCTGATTTAGGCCTCATCTGATTTAGGCTGATTTAGGTCTCCTCTGATTTAGGCTGATTTAGGTCTCCTCTGATTTAGGCTGATTTCGGTCTCCCCTGATTTAGGCTGATTTAGACCTCATCTGATTTAGGCTGATTTAGGCCTCATCTGATTTAGGCTGATTTAGGTCTCCTCTGATTTAGGCTGATTTAGGCCTCATCTGATTTAGGCTGATTTAGGCCTCATCTGATTTAGGCTGATTTAGGCCTCCTCTGATTTAGGCTGATTTAGGCCTCATCTGATTTAGGCTGATTTAGGTCTCCTCTGATTTAGGCTGATTTAGGCCTCATCTGATTTAGGCTGATTTAGGTCTCCCCTGATTTAGGCTGATTTAGGCCTCCTCTGATTTAGGCTGATTTAGGTCTCCCCTGATTTAGGCTGATTTAGGCCTCATCTGATTTAGGCTGATTTAGGTCTCCTCTGATTTAGGCTGATTTCGGTCTCCCCTGATTTAGGCTGATTTAGGCCTCCTCTGATTTAGGCTGATTTCGGTCTCCCCTGATTTAGGCTGATTTCGGTCTCCCCTGATTTAGGCTGATTTCGGTCTCCCCTGATTTAGGCTGATTTAGGCCTCATCTGATTTAGGCTGATTTAGGGTTTCCCTGATTTAGGCCTCCACTGATTTAGGCCTCATCTGATTTAGGCTGATTTAGGTCTTCCCTGATTTAGGCATCCCATCATTTAGGTTGATTTTGGCCTCTTCTGATTTAGACCAGTAGTAGACGAGGGGAGGGGGTAGCATTCTGGAAACCTGTTTGATTATGGTCACTTAAAGGGGTGATGAACTGAGAAATCAAATTTTCCTTGAGCTTTTGACATCTAAGAGGTCATCATATTACAAGAATATCCTGTAAGTTTCAGAACTGAAAACGTCCTTGTTAGTCCAATAAAAGCTTTTATTGACACAGCCTCTAAAAACGACTCGTTTTTAAAAGTGGGGAACTATGACGACAAAGAGGATAAAACACCACCCCCACAGAAGATGATCAACGCCTGCTTCACCACGGCAGGTTTAGCCCCGCCCACCGATTCGCGCATTACACACATAAGTATCATACATGTACATGCTTACCTCGTGATGACAAACTGGATCACTACTGAGCAATACAGAATATTGTGCAGTGTCTGGTTGTGGCAGAAGACAGTCGCTGCATAAGCTTCCTCTGGATTCCAATAGGACTGCATGGATAAACTTTATTTTTAATGACGTTCCAGCTGATAAGGGTAAAACATCGTCGTCTGTTCGCTTCATTTCGCTGAGGATTGTTTTGTCAACAAGACTGGATTTGCAGACCGATTAAGAGTAAAGAACGGTGCTGTGCCGTCTATATTGGATCTGACAGGAATATTGTGCAACACACGGACTCTGGGTCGAACATGTATGGGCGAATCCGGTTGCCATTTGACAACATAGTACGTTTTCCCCCACATACACCGACGGGTGAGTGAAACTCATTATAATATGCAAAACTGTTCTCCACTCGCAGCAGTGGGTGTTTACTTCCAAGTCTTCAGTGCGACACGCCCATAAAAACCGACTGTTTTTTAGGTAGGCTCACAACCAGGGTACAAAATAGCCTATTACTTGTTCATTTTGATGTTTTTGAATGCAAAAACCAAGCGAACGTTATAAGTTGACCTCAGACAACAATATAATAACATTTAAAAAGCCAGTTCATGACCCCTTTAATTGTTAATAACTACATTTTTGCAATTTTATATTCCAATTTGATAGTTATTCCCTGTTTAAGCCCCCCTGAATCATTTCTAGCGTTTCTTTGAATTGCTCACAGTACAGACACAAACCGTTACCCTTCTGTGACTCTCCTCATTTTTGCAGCATTCTGGCAGATCTGTCTTCTCCTGCGAAAGGTCAGATAAATCTCCCTCCCCCTCTCCTCTCTTTCCACTTCCTCTTTTTCAGCCCTCCACCCCCCCTCCCCTCTCTCTCTTTCTGTCCTGAGACTGCATTTTTCTGATGCTAAAACAGTCTTCACAGGGGGAACACATCTCAGCACTGTTGCTAAGCAGAAACCAGTGTGTGTGTGTGCATGTATGTTACGTGTAAATGCGTGTCATATTCACAGTCACACACAGAGCTGCGTGAGAGTCCCTCTTACAGCATTGCAGTACTTCCAGTTAATTAGAGGTGAATGTTGGTGAGCTGGGGGTCTGGAACTAATATGTCCTGACGACTGAAACCCCAATCAGCCGCTACTGCACCGCCCCCCCTTCCCTTCCCCTGTGTTCCTCCTGTTTCTCCGCACCTCTCTTATTCATTGAGCGACAGTTACGTAATTCGCCCCACAGTACTGTGGCGTTTTTTCATACAGCATGTGTGAGAGAAAGAATGAGTGCTTTTTTTTTTCCTCCGGACTATTCCCATTTGTGAACTTGGCACACAATCGAACCCTGAGCCATCTCTTTGTTTTAACTCTCACAAGTGCTCGCACGCACCACAGCCTCTGCGGCACACATGCACTCGACATCAAATGATGCATCACGGCATGAGGAACAATGGGGTAATAATGTAATAATCCGCACACAGAAAGATTATGTAACCTGCTAGTACCTGTAAAGCCCAGAGTATACTTCGGATTTTACGTATATTCTAGCGTATGCGTATAGCAGATTGCACGGCCTTTTAAATAATACTTAATTTGATAGCGATGGTTATTTGCTTGGTGGCATCATGAGCACAAGTCAGATCTATTCTAGTTTGTAAATGCTTGTTATAGATCTTATTGTGAACAAATGTATGCCAGACTTCTCCAAACATTTAATCCGCTTTATTCTAACCCCTCCACAATCGACTGAAAGCTCAAATTCATTTTTAAGTGGAATGCCCTATTTCTTAAAATCCCATCAACATCCATTTGTTTGAACCACTCCCTACATTAACGGTTTATTTAAAATGAAAGAAACAATACATTTGGATGCATGTCACAATACAAACGAAAAGGAGTGTCACTGCTTGTGTTTCATTGCGTTTTTTAATATCGTTATATATAATGGTATATAATATAAAAAGTAGTTTTTCGGTAGTACATAGGAAATGCGTTATGTTAATAAAAAATGTTTTTGCAAAGTAACTTTGGGCTTTATTCTCATGTGGTCTGTTTTATTCAAGCAGCAACCTTCCTTTCTCTCTGGAAACCAACACGGAAGAGACTTAAACTGCAATTCATAGACTGGCCACTAGAGTCTGGATGCAAAAGAGAGTCAATCCCATAGACCCCCATGTTAATATGCCCAACTTTACAGCAGAAAAAAATATGTTTACTGCCTGGTACAAAAAGTGGTTTTGGTTTATATAGCTTATTTTGCCCTTCATGATAACTGTGAGGGGGGTGATTTTTTTTTTTTAATATATTTTTATAACTCATCCGTTTAAATTATATTAAGCCTCAATGTTCTGCATAATTAAGGGCGTGGCCGCTTGAGTGACAGTTGGTTTGCTGCTGTCACAGCTAGCCGTTTGTCTGCTGTCTGTTAGCATCATGTCATCCCAGCTAATCTGCGTCTTTGCCCATTTTTGTTTATCCGGGAGTGACGCGCTTACAAGATGATGGCGACGGCCGGCTCCGCCTACTTTAAGCTTAAAAAATGCTCTTCAGAAACCTACGGGTGACGTCACAGACACCATGTCCATTGATTTATACAGTCTATGGTTGTATTTGTAACGCCAGTTCACCGACCCTTTCTCTGTCCTTCATTAATAAATTGAGTGAATGAGTGTGGTTGTATGCATTGCAGTGATGCCGTCGACGTCACTTTGAGTCAGTCACTCGCACTCTCACACACGTATCATGTGTGTGCTTGTTTTCCCACCTCTGTGGGTTGAACTTGACGCATCTTGCAGTGACATCTACAGTGACACGACCTAGGGCCAAGGACCCAGTGAAACACGAAGCACACATTAAAACGTGCACACACATGCATGCCGGGAGCACAAAGAGTGTCACAGCGCTGGAACTGCCAGATTGTATGCATGTGATGTCTGTGTGTGTGTTCTGGTTAGTGAAATATAGGATCACACACTTGAATCAACAAATCACATTGGATATGATGGGCGTAAATGAAATATAGGGTGAACAAGGATTGTGCAAGACTTATCTGCCATTTGTAACCGGAAAGAAGTGTCTCCGCTCATGCTCAAGGCACGTCACTCTCGAACGCGTCGTCTACAGTTACAGAGAACAGAGCTGTTTGCTGGTCCACAACCACTTTAAACAACAGCCTGCCATAAGACTTCCTAAGGCCACATCCACACGAAGCCAGAGCTTTCCCTATCCGATTACCCCCCCCCGTGTTTTTGAAAACACAGCGTCGTCTCAGTAAATATCTGCGTACACATGAAACCAGTGAAGCCGACTCAAAACGATGTAGTATTCATGCCAGACCAGTATGTGGCGCTGTAATTTTGCCACAGAGATACAGTAAAAGATACTCAGGGAAGAAGACTTGGAGCAGGCGCATAAACCTTGCGCACCGTATACAATAATATTAGTCTCGGTAGCTTCTTTTTCTTTTTTACCAAGAACTTTATTGAACAACATGAACAACCGTAAATGGCCTGGTAAAAAAATAGGAATGAGTCACGATTTTCGAATATTCGATTAGCTAGCGGACGCATAAAGCTTGCCACAAAGAACTGGCAAAGTAATCATTATGATGGGCCACATATAGCAAGGCGATATTTTATTTGTTTAGTAATAAACTACCGTATTTTCCGCACTATAAGGCACACTTAGCCTTTAATCTTCTCAAAAAACGACAGTGCGCCTTATAAATAGATCAATTAGTTAACAACGCTCTGCGTTAGTAAATTTGCCCGGGAACTTGCGCTCGTGTCCATCTTATGCCCGCTTTGTCTCACAGCCAGTTCAACCTCGTATAAATCATGTTATGTGTGTCTCCCGCTCACGAGCGCTCACTCTTAACAGACACACTGTCCCTGGTAGGGCTGTCGCGGTAACCGCAATATTGCAGTACTGCGCTTCTGACAAGTCAACCGCAGAGGATTGCACGTAACCGCAGCAACCGCGATATTCACGTTTTTTTATAAGGCTTCTTCTTGTTTTAAACTTCATGCATGTGTATTGAATGTTAAACAAGTTCATAATGATAACAACAAGACTGTTTATCTTGGTGATGTGTAGCCTACAGAGGCTTCACAGAGAGATCTGCAGAGCGCGTGCGATTACCTGCGTCTGTATAAGTCGTGAAAAGGTTGCCGTCATGCCGTGTCAAAGGAAAGCGAAATATTTGTCGTATCATCATTTTAACCTTCACGTCACAGGTATTTTAATGCGCGTCAGCAGCAGCGCTGGTCAACATCCCACAGCACAAGGAAGCTGCGGAAAATAATATCACCGAGTCACGCATTGAATCAATGTTATATTGGTCTCTAATAAGTGAAGCATCAGCTTCCGCGTTACCCATGCGACGCATTGCTGTCTGATCAGCTGAGCCTTGAAAAGTGGAACTCAAAGTTAAAAATAATTAACATCTTGTTTCATTAACGTTACATCTCTTTTAACGAATCAGCTTCTTTGAACGTGTTCGTTGAATGAACGGTTCAAAGTCCGTTGTCATAACAATATGCGCGCTGAGTGAAGTGAAAGCCTTTCAATCATGCTTTCAGTGCGCATATAGACGCTGTTTAGTTTCGGTTATTGGTTAAATGACCTCGTTTTTGTCCATATCGTAAACTTTATTTATATAGCAACAAATACTTATAAATTAAATAAATAAAATATAGCTGCAAGCAGCAACACGGGGCCAAGCCCAGCAAGGCAGCACAAGTAGAACAAATACATCAATCTACAAGTACAGCAAGCACGACAAGTACAGCAAGCATGACAAGTACGACAAGTACGGCCAGTACAGCAAGTACAGCAAGTACGGCAAGCACGGCAAGCACGACAAGTACGACGAGTACGGCGAGTACAGCAAGTACAGAATGTACAGCAAGCACGGCAAGCACGACAAGTATGGCAAGTACGGCGAGTACAGGAAGTACGGCAAGTACAGCAAGTACGGCGAGTACAGCAAGTACGGCAAGTACGGCGAGTACAGCAAGTACAGCAGCGCAGCAATTACAGCAACGCAACAAGCATTTCAGCACCAACAGCAGTGCAGAGTCGGAAGAACAAAAAAAAATTGAAATCGAATGTACGTGAAGATCATATAGATTCAGAAGTACAGATAAGATGAAATCAAAATGAACAGAAGGTCTGATGAGAACGAACACAGAATTAAGTAATAAATAAAAAACACGTTTATTTCTAATCCAAGAGTAAAAATGATAAGTACAGCTCTTACATGGATAATAAAGGAATTGAAAAGACAACTTTATACATCATTTTAAAGTTGACTCACACAGGACTCGAACCCACTATCTATAGAATAGGTGTCTGTCACTCAACACGCTGCGCCACTTGGCCAACACGCAGCTACACAGCTGCAAAAATTCAATAGTTTAAAGAGAGTATCAGGTCAAAATGAAGTATTTTGAAGAGAATGCAGAGCATATTATATTTTAAAGTTTGATTAAATCATCCAAAATTGATCAGCTTACTACTCATTACAATTACATGTGAGCAAATTTTCCTACTTGTGGTTCATATGGCTGCCACTGACAACCATTCTGGATGAAGAAGAACAATTCATTTTACGTAAAATAATGGCATGTTGTATGTGACAGCTTCAGGTGACATCATTTTTAGACACAATGCCTGGAATAGACGCAACTTACGCATCTTTTCCTGCCACAGTACCTCATGCGGTCTGGGCACGTGTCACACTGAGTGGCGAACCCACAACGCTAAGCATCGGGATCCGTAGTGTAACACGTTGAGCTAATCACTCATGCGTGTACAACAGCCTGATGAGGAGAGGGTTCAGTGTGAGAATGATTCACAAAAAAGTTCCATGACATGTTATCCAGATTAGCATGCTAAGCTAGCTCAATGCTAAATGTATCTTATGACTTGGTACATCCAATCCTGGCAAAATACACTTCCTCGGATTCGTCAGGACGCAGGGAATCGATAAATAGCAATTTTATGATTTTGTGACAAACTGTTCACAAGTTACAGCTTCTGATCCAACTCTGGGTCAACCTTGTTCATTTTGCGACACCATAACTTTCGAAGATAAAATAATAAAAAAAAACGGGAACAGTACTTTTATGCGGCTCTGTCCAAAGATCATTTGAGTGCATGTTTGGAAAAAATTGGACAAAATTTGAAGGAGGAGTAGCAAAAAAACTGTTTCACGTTTGCTCCAATATAGCGGCCAGTCACATTGTTCAAAAGTAACATATGAGATATCGTTGAAATCGGCATAACCCAAGGAATATTTTGACATATAGAAATCCAATTTCAAGCAATGTTAGCAAAAGTTATAAGCGTTTTTTCAAAAAACAATGATATCTCTGGAACACTAGGTGGCGCTGTGACCAAACTTCTCAGGTACTTCCGGGCCATGCTAATGGTGATCCATACCAATTTTGGTGAAGAAATTTCAAATAGTTTAAAAGATATTGCAAATTATGACAAAATTCAAAATGGCAGACACGTGATACATCCCATCATGGCAAAATCAATATCCACAGATTCGGCATGATCCAGAGAATCCATAGATACCACAATTATGATTTTCGGAGAAACTGTTCAAAAGTTATTGGCCAAAATAGCAATTTTGCATATCTCACGACCCGTAGGTGGCGCTGTTCCCAACTTTGGCATGTCACCTCAAAACATGGTTCCGATGAACCGTACCAATTTTCGTTTCGATTGATCAAACTTTGGCCGAGATACAGCCTCTTAGCCAATTTTGGGTGGACCTCGTTAAGTTTGCGACACCATAACTTTTGAACAAAGATGAATAAAAAAATCGGGGACAGTACTTTTATGCGGCTCAGTCTGAAGATCATTTGAGTGCATGTTTGGAGAAAATTGGACAAAATTTGAAGGAGGAGTAGCGAAAAAACTGAGAACTGTACATTTCAAAATGGCCACTACTGTAATGGGCGGGGTCTTAATGTACAGTATTGTTTGTGATCAGCATGATGAGACGAATCAGGTGTACTAAGTTTCATGTCTCTAGAGCAAAGGGTTCAAAAGTTATAACCATTTCAATGTTGCATTTTTGAACTGGTGGTGGCGCTATAGAGTTGGTCCTAGAGGGTCAAAAATTGGTCCAATTACTATTCATTAGCATCACTACAAGTGTGCCAACTTTCATCATTTTCCTACTTACGGTTCATAGGGCTGCCATAGACTCCCATTCACGGAATAATAATAATAATAATAATAATAATAAGAAAACTAACAGATACAATAGGTGCCTCAGCCCCTTCGGGGCTTGGCCCCTAATAAATGGCGGTAATACCGCATATCGCGCTATTGAGCCACTCAACATTACCGCAAGGGAAATTCCATAACCGCGACAGCCCTAGTTCCTGGTACTGCTCATGCATCACAGAACCGCATCGCATAACCGCGTCGTCTCATTCAAAACAGCCAGTTGTTGCTGTCAGCGAGCCGCGCACATTGAATACTCATAACAGTCAGGCTGCGAATGTAAGTTACGTGCCCGCCCCAGCTCACGCTTACTAATAAACGCCTCTCCTCCGGCGCCGCGCACTCGCAACATTCCCTTTAGCACATCTAGTGGACGCATAACGCAAACCCAGTCAAACGTTTGACTGCAGTATCTTATGCGCCCTATAATCCGGTGCCCTACATATGAAAAATGTTCTAAAATAGGTAATTCATTGAAGGTGCGCCTTATAATCCAGTGGGCCTTAAAGGGTTAGTTCACCCAAAAATGAAAATTAAGTCATTAATTACTCACCCCCATGCTGTACCAACCCTTGTAAGACCTTCGCTCATCTTCGGAACACAAATAAAGATATTTTTGATTGAATCTGAGGGCTGGACCACTTTTCCATAGACAGCCTGAGGGACTGCCTCTTGACGACCCAGAAAGTCATTAAAAGAAAAGGTTTAAATATTCCATGTGCCTACAGCGGCTCAACTATAACTTTATCAAGCGACGAGACTACTTTTTGTGCGAAAAAAAAACGTAAATAACGAATTTATTCGACTTTCCATTACTTCCTTATGGGCGCATGCGCGAGAACTGAGACGAGACCGTTCTTCTTCGACTACTTTTTGTTACCGGCTGCTCACCGCTTAGGAGTTTTACCGCCCCCTACCGTATAAGATGACGTACTGCTTGTAAACAGAACGTTTTGCGCCTCCGGCTATATCAGTACGTCATCTTATACGGTAGGGGGCGGTAAAACTCCTAAGCGGTGAGCAGCCGGTAACAAAAAGTAGTCGAAGAAGAACGGTCTCGTCTCAGTTCTCGCGCATGCGCCCATAAGGAAGTAATGGAAAGTCGAATAAAGTCGTTATTTACGTTTTTTTTTTCGCACAAAAAGTAGTATCGTCGCTTGATAAAGTTATAGTTGAGCCGCTGTAGGCACATGGAATATTTAATCATATTTCATATTTCATATTCTTTTAATGACTTTCTGGGCCGTCAAGAGGCAGTCCCTCAGGCTGTCTATGGAAAAGTGATCCAGCCCTCAGATTCAATCAAAAATATCTTTATTTGTGTTCCGAAGATGAACGAAGGTCTTACGGGGTTGGTACAGCATGGGGGTGAGTAATTAATGACTTAATTTTCATTTTTGGGTGAACTAACCCTTTAAAGTGCGGAAAATACGGTACTGGTTTCCGTGTCAGTCTCGGCTGCAAAGATTTTCGCAGAAGTGAACGTGCCTATCGAGAGTAATGCACATTTCATTCAGATTAAATAAGTCTGGTTCTTTTCGTTTTGATTAAAAGTAGACATTTCAAGCTTTTAAATATGTGTTTCTGAGTTTCAGTTCATTTATGAGACGAGCTCCAGTTCACGAGCAATGCAAGTGATAACCTCCATGTCCTGATTATATTGTCTGCTATATTTGCTTCTTATTTATTAAATCTAGGCAATTGCTTGATGAAACATTGACAATTAAGACGAAACTATACAAAACGAAATTCACTTTAAAGAAAGGTTTTATACAGTTGGGTGTTTTGAGAAAACGTTGACTTGAAAACGTACAACTACAGCCCTCCCTCCACAGCTCCTCCCCCACAGCGGAGTAAGCAGGGCCACCGATGACGGCGGATAAACAGTTTCGGCACATTCAGTCGTAGGGACGAAACATCAACAATATGCTTTACATTGACTAAACTGGAGGAAACAAACTAATTTATATTTTACATGGAGAAATTGAAGCGTTATTAAAATGGCTAAATTGTTGTAAGTTTTGGACGTTCATTTACACGACAACAGCGTTTTGGGGGCCTTAAAATGCAAGCTTTTGAAAACAGGTTTCAAAGTTCAAGTTTTTTGAAAACGAGACCGTGATCATCTCTGTGTAAACTACAAAAACATGAATTGGTGAAAACGACGCATGTGTATTACAGTCTATAGTGTGTTTCTTTACAAAGTGACATCGCCAACTACTGGCCTGGCATGAATAATACAGAATTTATAATCATTTCCGCGAATCTGTGTGAACACAGATCGTTTTGACCATAGATATCCACAATAAAGGCTAGATGTCTCGTCCGCGCTGCTGGCCAATGGAGGTCGACGTCTGCACCCGTGACAGGCAGCTCGCTCACTCGTAACATTGTGTTTTAATGGTGCATGTACTTTTTAAATAACCATAACTTGCTCAATTTTCTACCGATTTTCAAACGGTTTGGTTTGTTGTAAACGTCGGAGATGTAGTTATGGCACTGCATACTTATGAATAATACGTGAATTATAGCCACGTTAATAACGTTTGTAAGAAACCAAACCGTTTGTAAATCCGTCAAGATTTCAACGAGATAAGAGGATTTGTGTTTGTACTGATCACTCATCTTACATCAGCTTGCCTGTGACAAGATGGCCGCCGGTGATGACGAGAAAAACTCCGCCGTAAGACATCTAGCCTTTATTGTGGATATCTATGGTTTTGATAATGTTGTTGTCGGTTCATGGAAAATGCAAAGGGAAACCTATTCTATTTTTAGTATATCGTTGTCCCCCTAGTAGAAATGTTTATATATATGAATGTATGTGTGTGTGTGGATAATTGTGTTTATGTATGTATGGATGTGTTGAATATTGATTTGCTTTCTATTAAAAATGAATGCAACTAATCTTTATTGTACTACCCTTTACATTTAGTGTCCAACTCTGAGTCGTGCAAACTCTCTTTTCCTCTCTTTCTCTGCAGTAAGAGATTGAAGAGGGCGGATAAGAACGGGAAAGGCCTGAGGCACTTCTCCATGAAGGTGTGCGAGAAGGTACAAAAGAAAGGCACCACGTCTTACAACGAGGTGGCCGATGAGCTGGTGTCCGAGTTCACACACGCCAGCAGCCTGATGCCCGCCGACTCGGTGAGTGCCGCGAGATCACCATAAGACTTTAAGCTTCATTTCTAATTATTTTTCACCGTTGGTCTGTTTAGAGATTTGGAAAAAAAGAAAAACGTTACCACAAGTATTAAAATTGGGTGCATAACTCCCGCACTCAACCTTAAAAGTCATGGATTTTTCATAATGCTTTCTTACAGAGCCATTTGATATTGATCTAAAAAGTCTGTCCCGGACTTGGACTGCTCTTTCAGATATGAAATATGCATATATGCCTCCCCTAAATGACCATCACTTACTCGGTGTCTGTTTGCACAACAGAATAATACAGAACTGGGCCAATAAAACACAGTGAAGTTCTACAGGTCCGTCCTCTTGTTAATATGAGCTGTGATTTATCATCCTGTGGTTTATGAAGAACGTTGAGCACTTCCTGTCGTACTGCACAACGTCCACCTCTCGTCTGGCCTTATCCCAAAACCATAAGCAGAAACAGGCGCTTAATGTTGATCTCAGATAATATCTCTTTTCTAATGAGAGTTTGGGCTTGGGTTTTGACGGCTGGCCTTAGATCATTACATAACAACTGTTTCTACCTGGAGTGAGAGTGGCGTGTTGTGAATATTTTTCTGGTATTAGTTCTGACAGTCCATTGGTTTTAATCTCTCTGCCCTGGAATGCTAGAAGGACAAAGACCGAGAGAGACAAAGAGTCAAAGCACGAAGGGTTTGGGCTGACATTAATAGAGTGTGTGTGTTTGCACTTTGCAGCAAGCATACGACCAGAAGAACATCCGCCGGCGTGTGTATGACGCGCTCAACGTGTTGATGGCCATGAACATTATCTCCAAAGAGAAGAAAGAGATACGCTGGATTGGTCTTCCCAATAACTCGGCCCAAGAGTGTCACAACTTAGAGGTGGGTGTGTGTGAAAAGGCAAATTCACTATCACAAATGACCTTCCCATTGATCCGAAGAAGATAAGTGTGCATCATCTTTCGGTTAAGCGTTATGGCTAAAGGCCCCGATATAAAAAAACAAACAAAAAAAAAACAAACAAACTGGTGGGATGTCATTTTGAACAAAATCAGGCCAAAACCAAGTTCATTTGGAGTTCATTTAGGCAGGTTGAAACCGCTTGCCAAAGTAATTTAATAATTCAAAATAATTATGTGTATATGTGGGAGTGACAACACCATTCTATAAACAAACTCACACACCAGTGAACTGAATTTTTGGCAAAGCCCTGCTGTGAACTGAACCCGGCCGGCCATGTTAAAGTCTCGATTTTAATATCGGGAGGGTTTAAATCAGGGGTTGGGAAAACAAGAAATCACAATATTCATAGGGCAAAACAACAAAATATTAACAGATTTCCCTAACATTAGTTATTCATATATGAGTTTTAATTAAAATAATATGATAATGCATTTTAAAAAGAAACTTGTTTCTATTGTCAGAACAGAACGGAGGAACATCAAAATATATTAAAGTTCTGATAAATAAAAAAAAATAATTAGTCCCTACATTGCCTTATAGTTATAAGCTACCTCATAATTACAATGTCAGCTTGCTTATCCCTTTACCTGCACTTTTTGACAACACTCATGACATGGTTGAAGCGTGATTCGTCCATTTTTATTTTATTTTTTAAATATTCATTTATCTGCCATTATAACTGCCGATACCGATATTTTAGAAAATGCCTAATATCGGCCGATAATATCTGCCTGCCGATATATCGGTCTGGCTCTAGTTTAAATCAGGGTTTGGGAAAACAATAAATCACAATTTTAGGGCCCTATGAAATCCGTTTTATTTTTTTCCCAAATTCCGTTTTTTTTTTTTTTTCCCGTTTTAATTTTTGGGTCTTGACTATTTTAGTCATAAAATGAGTGTGCTTTTAAAGTTAATGATTAAAATGTATTAAAAATACAAATAAATTAGGAATGACGTTAAATTTATTGAGGTAATACAGACGTTTACTCGGTAGCCTTTTCAGGACAGATACTGCATGATGTGCCTCTTCAAGGAACAACAAAATATGGTAATGAGCTTTAAACTGTCCAGTAATATAAATTATATTAGTTTATATACGTTTAAATAAAGTCTCTCTCGCCCAGTGTCGCTCACGGACTTCGCTTCGCTTTTGTCCAGTCCGGCACCCCATAGACAGACGTTTGTTCACGCTGTGTGTTTGTGTGTGTATGTGAGAGAGACGGGGAAAGGAAATACAACTGAAAGAATTCTGAAAGAAAATTTTGTGTCACCGTCCTACGGTCGAGTTACTCTACTCATGTCATTTAAATAGGGAAAATGTGGAGGTGTTTGGTCGCTTTTCTGCTTGGCCTATATTGAATGAACTGGGCTAGTTAAGTGCTATCAAAGTGTTTCACGCGCCAGAGCGATTGCGCGCACACACTGAGACAACAGGTATGCATCAACTTGTCTTAGTTAAGGGAATAACATAGTTTAATATGAAAAACGGTGGAGTATCCCTTTAATGAAACGCCAGCACTGCTTGTTTCGAAGTAAAGACGCTGTGCTGTTGAGCTTTTACGTGCTTAGAGCAGTTTGCAATCCCCAAATAGCCCACATTTATGCCAAGTGATTGTTTTGATCTACTGCTGATTGATAATACATATTGATGGTGGAGCAGTAAACTGGCCTGTAAACTCGCATTTCGGCCAGAGATGTTTAGATGGCATTTTCTTCCCAGTCTAATGCCTGTGATGATGTTGTGTTCACAAGCGCCACCTTCTGGCAAAGAGTCAATTTGCGTTTTCACCTACTATATTTTACCCATAAATAAAAGTTTGTGTTTACATAATATATGTGTGTGTAGTGTGTATAATTATTTTGTATATATAATACACACACATGCTTGTGTATATATATATATATATATATATATATTCAAAAAATGTGTTATTAATATATCAAATATTTATATATAATATGAATTGATTCTATATAAATATTTAAAGTATGTACATGCAAATATTTCTAAATATATACATGCATGTGTGTGTATTTATATATACAAAATAATTATACACACCACACACACATGTATTATGTAAACACAAACTTTTATTTTGGATGCGATTAATCGTTGCATAAATGGGATGAAAGTTACCTAGATTAGTAAACAAATTAGTTTACGTACTATTTAATTAACTGATAGGCAATATTTTGCATCATGTGCTATCATTTTCTAGCAAAAGTACTTTAATGAATTTATAGCAGTCAAAGAGGTTTATATCTATAATATTACAATTGATTTTAGTTTTTTGCTTGTTAGTTTATTGTAAAAAACTTGACATTTGATGGTATGAGAATTATTAAATATAAATACAATCAAGTAAGATTTACTTTATTTTTGTTAGTCAGTCTAGCTTTGAGCGGGCATTGGCAATGAGGACACACTGTGTGTCTTTGTAAAGCTGGACACCATCTGTTAGTGTCACATCTGTGGCTGCCTGACTGACAGAAACACTGGGTGAATGGAGGATGATGATGAGAGGAAGGAAGGGGGGCAGCTCATACACCTTATTTGATATCTGTGTGTTTCTGTACTCTAAATATAGAAATAGATGACAGATATGTACATATTTATGTGTGTGTGTGTGTGTGTGTGTGGTCATCTTTCAGCTGGAAAAACAGAAGCGCTTGGAAAGAATCCGACAGAAAAGAGCCCAGCTAGAGGAGCTAATATTACAGGTTTGTACCACACCTGTTTGTGTTTGTTTGTATGTATGTGTGAGATTTTGCTAGGGAAGCTTTCCATCCTCGCAGCAAAAATCCCAAACAGCACTACATATGGCAATCATCTGTAGAAAATGAATTTAACCATTCCCATTCTGATTCCACTTAGCGATACTGGTGCTTTAACAGTTAACTCTTCATTTATCTATCCACTTTAGTACTTTAGAGGAAAATCCCATCAATATAAGCACAGCTATTCTGTTTATGTCTAGCTGGGCATGAAGAAAGTGATGGCTTTCTGTTCAGTGACTTAAAGTGCTCCAACTGATTGTTTATGAATGAGTCGTTAGACTATTCAAACGTTGCTTTGTACATTTTAGACCGATTCTTTTTGACTTATTTACTGATTCATAGAAACGGCTCATGGTTTCTGTGTTTTAGAATCAGTAATGGTACAATACTGAAAACTTTGATTATTATTAATGAATAATATACATATAAAGATATGAATAAAGAGAATAAAGAAAGACATTACAAGCAATAAATCCAAAGTTCTTTTTGTATCTAAAAAGTTTTCCAGACAACAGCAATGATGGATTTTTAATTAATCGCTCGTAAAAAATCCCTGCTGCTGCTTTTTGATTATTACCGATGATGACATCACAGACAATAGGCACACTGACTGTGTTTAATGGTGGCAGAGAGAGAGAGAGAGAGAGAGAGAGAGAGAGAGAGCTCAACACACTGCAACTGAAGAAATCAGATAGTGATCATGCTGATAGAAAAAACACAAGCAAATGTAGTAAACATCATCATCAGTTTCACAACACATGTGCTGCAAATACTCACAACACAACCAAATACACAAACGCGCTGCAAATACTCACAATGCAACCAAATACACAAACGCGCTGCAAATACTCACAATGCAACCAAATACACAAACGCGCTGCAAATACTCACAATGCAAACAAATACACAAACGTGTTTCTAAATACTTACAATGCAACCAAATACACAAGCGTGTTGTAAATACTCACAACGCAACCAAATACACAGTGTTGCAAACAGTCACAATGCAAAAACGCAGCAAATACGCAGCAAATACTCACAACGCAACCAAATACACAGACGTGTTGCACATCCTCACAACGCAACCAAATACACAAACATGTTGCAAATACTCACAATGCAACCAAATACACAAAGGTGTTTGCAAATGCTCACAACGCAACCAAATACACAAACGTGTTTGCAAATACTCACAATGCAACCAAAAACACAAGCGTGTTGTAAATACTCACAATGCAAACAAATACACAAATGCGCTGCAAATACTCCCAACGCAACCAAATACACAAATGTGTTATAAATACTCACAACGCAACCAAATAAACAAACGTGTTTGAAAATACAAAGCAACCAAATACACAAGCGTGTTGTAAATACTCACAACGCAACCAAATACACAAATGTGTTGTAAATTCTAACAATGCAAACTCACACACATGCGCAGAAACGTGCTGTTTTTTTCTGTTTGCACTTGTTTTCTTCAGTTACAGCACGTTTATCTCTCTCGGCCACCGCAGTGTTTATATTAATTTCTCATCATAAAAGCATTTGGAGATGCAAGTGTATTTAATGGCTAAAACAGTCACGCCCAGCCGTATGCCACAAACATTCTTCAGAATAAACACTCAGAGCACGTGTGAGCATTTGAAAGCAGCCGTCTGTCAGTAAGGGAGTTTTGTGTATTGAACATAAATATGGCTAAAGCATTTTAAACAACATAAACGATGCCATACGTTTCTCACAGCACATATGCTGTGCAATGAAGCCCGAGATAACCCTTGGATTGATCTCGTACACTGTGTGTGTTTGTGTGCACAATTGCAGTAAGCAGAAAACAACTGTACGCAAGTGCCACATAAACAGAAAAAATAACAAATCGATTCTAAATCATTGAATAGCGAATCGGAAACCCCTACAAAACATATCAGCAACATGAAACTCCTGAAAAAAAACCCTCGTCCAATCAGTGCCATCAACGCTAACAAGCCTCGCTCCATTATCTCAGAAAAGAAGAGACGAATAGATGAGTAAAAGCAGCAGATGAGAGGGGGAAGGAGGCATTAACAGTGGCAGCAATCTCCAATTATCGATTCTTTGTTTTTTTTTTAAAGCGAGACAAGAGCATCATCTAATCTCCTGCAGTCAAAGTACAGCCCACACACAGACTCTCAGGAAATCACTGCGGCCCGTTTGTGTTGACGTGCGACATTAACACACAAATGACATGCTGTAGATGAGCGTAAGTGATGCGCCATGTGACGCAGCAGATCACAGCGATGAAGTCAGTGGCGTGTGGACGGATCGGATATTGATCAGGACGTGGAGCAGGGAGGGCTGCAGGAGCGCTAAATTAAAATTCATTGGCTCGCTCTAGTCCTTGACCAACCCCCACACATCCCGAGACTTACATGAGTTAGCGTCTGCGTGTTAGTGCTACGACTACTCAAAGCTTCGTATTTATCAACACACTGACTGATCTAAGCTTAATAAGTGTGGTGAACTGTGCATCTCTCTTCCCGCGAGCAGCAGATCGCCTTCAAGAACCTGGTGCAGAGGAACCAGGCCAACGAAGTGTCGTCCCAGTCGCCTCCCCCTCCAGGATCTGTCATTCAGCTCCCCTTCATCATCCTCAACACAGACGTGCGCACCGTCATCGACTGCTCCATCTCCAGTGACAAGTATGAGATCTCTCTTCTGGAGAAATGTCCTCTTAAGATTCATTTCACTGTGTTTTATATCATTTTAGCATTTGCTTGTGCTCGTTTTTAGCATATTAGTTTAATTTAACCCTTTAACTGACTTCTCAACCAAACAGGTGAGCACATTTTGAGTCACTATATTTTATTGAGAGGAGTACCTAACTTAACTCAAACTGATTGAGCCATCTCTATCATCTGGACTAGGTATATTAACTGTAAGAGCCTTAACGTTGCAAAATGATGTTACTTGGTGCTATGAAAAAACTTAAGTATATTTTTTAATAATTTTTCAAAGACATGCTCAACCAAACGGTTGATTTGGCACATAATGGTTAACTGTCACCCTCCTTTTTGAGAATGGACATTAAAACTTGGTTGTAATTCAAGTATGCTTTGGAATAAAGACCTAAGTTTAGTCTCGCTTTAACGAAAACAATCGGCAGATTATTGCTGAAGTAAAAGCTCTTCAAAAAATAAAAGTATGTAAGTTTTAAATGTACATTAAATCAAATATACTGTACAAAATATTTTTTTCTTTTATATAAAAAATATATATCTTACAAAGTATGTTTTCCTATAAAATTACTATAAAATCAAAGCCATATATCTAACCAAGTTGTGTTCCAAATTTGAAGTTGATATCACAAAAATTGAAGTTCTCATGAGATTTTGTTTAGGCGTAATACCAAAAATGACATAAATTCAATTGGATTTAATATGCATTCTGCTGTAACAAATTAATACATTTCTGTCCAAATATCACTTTTGTTACAAAATATGGAGCCTTGAGACTCCTTTCTGGCAATGTGCTTTGTCAAGACCAGAAAAGGTTTTGATCATAAATTATGATGGACAATGAAAAAGTATGGCACAGTATGTGTATGAATTCTGGTACCATTTATTACCATTAAGTGACATCTCAACCATTTGGTAGAGGCCGATATTTTAAAAAATTATGGGATGTGTTGAAAAAAAAAAATACATTGAGTGTGGTTACTAGCGACGTAAGAAGATAAGAAATGCAAACCATCACTTTTTTTCTTGCTGCGGACTTCAAAGGGTTCAAAGGGCACAAGCCTTTTTCATGGTTTTGGTTGTGAAGGGAAGTCCGATTCTTCGTTTCTATGAACTGATTTACTGGTTTGTTCACGAAATGATATCAAATATACGCAATTCTATTATCAAAGAACCCAATAATGACATGAAACGTGTATGTTTTACATGTCTCGAGCATATAAAGTGAATAAATTCGTCTTAATCAACACTTTTACTGAACACACACACTCATTCCTCCACAGGTGTGAATACCTCTTTAACTTCGACAACACATTTGAGATCCATGATGACGTTGAGATCCTGAAGCGGATGGGCTTGTCTTTGGGTCTTGAGAATGGCACATGCTCTCCCGAAAACCTCAACATGGCCAAATCTCTAGTGCCCAAGTCTCTGGAGGCGTATGTCACCAGTAAGTATCTCACATCACACTTTCTCTTAAAACGCCTTTTCAAGCATTTTTGCTGAGTGGGTTGACATTGTTTCTCTGTTGCTTGTGTGAATGTGCCTGACAGGATCTCTCCCAAAACATCAACATATCACAGTTTTGGTAGATAATAGCATATAGTTTGAATAGATTAAGTAATCATCTTGGATCTTAAAATAACTCTTCTTGCTTTTATTTCAAAAGCTTTCAAAAAAGACACTTAATCACAGTCATCTTTGTGTAAAGAATTATCCCAATTATCTACAGCTCTCAAGTGTAATAAAGCAGGACTATCAGAAGCGAGCTAATGCAGGACTGTACTGTGGTTTCACCCCTCATCTCACATGCGGACAGGAACAAGACACACAGATCAGAGAGAGACGAGAGTGTGATGTGTTTGGAGCGACATGCCCCATCTGCCACAAAATCTGCAAGTCACACTTTGGCAGGGTACAAAATTAACACTCATCAAACCTCAATTTCTCAGTAATGAACATTTTTAGGCATATAATACTTGCTTAACCCTATAATGCCTGCTGTATCATGTTTGATACGCACATTTCTACGGGCTCTAAATGATCAACTTTGCTGATAAACCTGCTGTACACAAGCCTTTGTCGTCTGATTGATAGTTGATACTTTTTAGTTAGTTGAACAAGTATCACTATAAAAACTAGAGAGCTTTGATCCTAAAATTAAGCATTTTTCAAAGGCTTATTATTAGGAGATACAGAGTGACGACTGATATTTATGCATTGTATGCAAGTATTCTGTTATACTGTCATAAAGATCTCATTGAGCACGTTTACATGCACACTAATATGGCAATAACTCGCATAGATCAGCTTATTGAAATAACCTGTCGTCTGGGTTTACATGCAAACCAATAACCCAACGACACAAGTAAACAGTGTTCACAAGACTATCAATAAATCAGGTTATTTCCTGGCAGTGAGGTTAAAACTTACACTTTTGAGTATCCGAGTATTTAATTTATGTCGGTTGTGATGTGAAATAGAGCATTAAACCTTAAGAAGAGTATTGCAACATGCAAACACACACACACACACACACTCACACACACACACACATATATATATATATATATATATATATTTGCAGCATGTGTGTGTATATGTATGTTTTTTGTCGTATTTTTTGTCAGGCTTTTATATAGTACTACTGTATGTGTATATATATATATATTAGGGGTGTAACGGTACACAAAAATCACGGTTCGGTACGTACCTCGGTTTTAAAGTCACGGTTCGGTACGTTTTCGATACAGCAAAAACAAAGAAATGCCAGAGAAATTTCCTATTTGTTTAAAGAAAAAATATTTTTAAATAAGTGTGTTTTCCTATATCTTGAAACTTTCAGGTTTATAAATGGGGGTCATCTTTGAAGGATGAACAAATAATGTTTTGGTCATCACATTAAAAATAACATTTAAATGTATATTTATTTATATAATATTTGAATTTTGAAGTGATGGAAAAAGATGTGTGAAGTACTTGAAAGCATTTCACCATTCCAGCCAAACTGGTTCCAGTTAGTGTTACTATATTAAATCCATGGTGAATGTTGCTGGTCTGTGGACGTAAAGTACTAGTTCATTCACGGCACAATGTTTCTCCTGGTTTCCATGACAGCGCTGTTTGATCTAATAGAGATCTACGGTTAATAACGGAGAAATGTGAACGCTTCTCACTAGATCTCGCAGCGATGTTATTACCTCAGTGGCGAATTCAAATGTTTTCTTTACCGGATCTCTTAGTGCGGTGTGTTAACAGTGTTGCTTGATCGAGATCGGCTCGCGAGATCGGCTGTTGCTGGTCCGAACTGATAAACGATCCGTGAAGCACATAACGAGGAGCGCAGTTTCGTTCTGCTTTCATTACCCTTGCCATTTGGATGTTGCGCAACGTTGTGTTGGCCGCGTCAGCACGAATTTTGCCGGCAAGAAAAATGGTCCAAGCAATCGTTCGGTTTGTATGCGTACCGAACCGGAAGCCTCAAACCGAAACGGTTCAATACGAATACATGTACCGTTACACCTTTTATATATATATATATATATATATGTATATATTGTCAGGATCAATAAACTTCCATTTCAAAAATAACATTTGGAATTTTTTATTTCATGTCAGGCTTTATAGAATTATAATATAAATATATTTCAGGTAAATCAGAGACAGTCAGAAAAGGTTACCGTCTCAAAAATAGAAAACATAAATCAAACAAAAATATATGAAACAAAATAAGACACTGATATGAGCGGTTTGCTGCAAATGAGAAAAGCAGCTAAAAAAACGGCAAAACAACAAAATTAATTATTAATTAACGAAATTATTCACAATAACATTTCGTGGACAGGTTTCATGTACCATTTTTTTCTCAATTTTAATTGGTACGATGTTGCTGGGGTTTTATTTCTTTCTTTTTAAAGCATCAGTCACCGCTTTATCCTTCAGTCACAGGCTTCCTTCCTGTTCTGTGAAACTGACGTGCCTGTCGAGATGCTGTCTTTAAAGGGCACCTATTATGCCCCTTTTTACAAAATGTAATATTGGTCTCGGATGTCCCCAGAGTCTATTTGTGAGGTTTCAGCTCAAAATACCCCACAGTTAATTTATTAAAACCATTTGAAAATGTCATTTTTGGGGCCTGTTTAAAAATGAGCTGTTTTGGGGAATACGACCTTAAATGCAAATAAGCTGCATATCCCCGCCCTGCCTTTGGATGAGGGCGTCACTTGCAGACCTATGACAGTCGGTAAGCAGAAGGGCTGAGAGAGTGAGAGACCCGCTGTTTTGAATGTCATTCAGCCGTACATGTTTGAATCGGGATATATAAATAGTCTCTGATCAGACCCAGATGACGAAGAGACTTCGGAAGAATAAACACAAATGAGAATGGACCAGGACGTCTCAGTATGGTTATTTGATACATTTATGTACTTATAGAGTTGTAATCGCGTCCCCTTTGAAATTATGGATGTGCAACACACACAGAGACACACACAAACACTAACGTTGGCGCAATTTTTTGAAACTACATACACATTCTGTGATAAAGTTTGCTAAGTACAAGTGAAATTACATTTATGCGAGGGACCTGTTGCGTCATGTTTACTTGTCATACAGGTGCTTCTGTGGCAAATGTGAGAAGATGGCTAACTTACAGAACAACAACATATATGCAGTTTTAATACAATATATTTACAAATATATATATATATTTAGAAACGTGCGGTTACACACTATACAAACAAGGTTTGTTTTCGACGACAACAACTTTAGACGCATTTGTTGTTGAATTGGCTGACATCGACTGAAATCATAACATACACTTACTGTTACTGGAGGTGACGGTGGATCGCAAACAGTAGACGACGATCCACACTTGAGGATTAACTTTGAAGCAAGACCTGCTTTGAATTGACCCTCGTCCACTAAACAGCCAGTCAGAAAATGATTCGCTCAAACTTTTTTACGAAGGAAAGGCGCCACTTAAACTTCCAAAATACAATACATCCACTGTGTTTTCAGTGGCTCTGATGTCGGAAATAAGTGAAAACTACTATGTATGTCATTGAAACAATGGAGGATGGTGTACACATCACCGAGGGCAGGGTCTATGCCACAACCACACTGTCAATCAAACCCCTTGCTCAATTCTACGTCACAAAGAGCTGAATCTTAGAACAGCTCGTTCTGAGACAGTGTACATGATTTATTGAGATTGTAAAAAAACCACTGGGTGGATTTTTATCATTCTAGGGTGGTTTTGCTCACACACTGCCAACACACATTTATGTTCAAACACCATGAAAAAGTGAATTTTCCATAATAGGTGCCCTTCAATATAATAGGGTTCTTGTTTTTGACTAAACAAACACATGGTTCTGTCCCAACAGAAATGGCCAGAAGCTCCAGCAGAACCCCTCTCAGCCTCACGAGGTACAGTACGCTAATTCTCCACACATCCAGGCCACCTTCATCCTTCATTTAAATGACCATGATCTCTGTCCCTCCGCCCACAGCCGCAGCAGCGCCGCCCCTTCACACACCTCAGAGTCCCGTGGACAGACGCCCAGCTCCTTCAACGAGGAAGAGGACGACGAGGACGAAGATGATGACAACCCCTCTTCCCCGGAGTGATGGGCAGAACGCTACACAGGAAATAAGCTGCCACTCCTCTCTATATTACCATAGTTTTAACTTCCCTCACAATCTGTTTCGTCCCCTTCCCAGTTTGGCTACAAAACGCCAGGAGCGTTTGGCTCCAGGGGAAGCGGCTGACTGTTCTTCTGTGGTGCTGTTCAGGCTAGAAAGCCACAGCTCAGGCCATAGAAGGAGCGATTAAGTGAAGTTTAACAGATGCCTCGCTCATCTCGGTGTACTTCCCGTCTCTGCCTCCCATCCGGAGGACTTTCAAATTCTTTCCAAACATGTATTTATTTCGGTCATATTTGAAAATGACAGTATCTGCGTAGTCCAGTGGGCTAGTGCCGCTTTATTTTCTTCTCCGCGGGGATCGGAAAGCAGCTTCCTGATCCGTTCACCGACTGGAAGGACTTTACATTTCTAAGAAAAAAAAGTTGTTCTTTTTTTATAGGTTGATTCAGTGTGATTTTTGTCATGTTGTATAGTTTATTCCTTGTCATTCATCACTATAGTTGAAGGAAATTTAAATATGGATGGTTGTCATCTGCCGTTCTGGGTTCGGATAGCTTGCAGCTCGTTGCCTCAGGCTGTGTGAATGTTGCATGTTGGGAGATTTAGTCTTGTTGCGAGTGATTAAAAACACATTTTTGTTGGATTCCAGAGTGGCCGGTGTAAAGGTTTGTAACTGTATGTACATCTATACATATATAAACATATAATTTTGATTACCTCTGGTGTGGTGTGGTCTAGGAAAGAAACTGAATACGTCACAACCATAATATGGCAATTAAAAATGCAAGTTATTAAACCTTGATATTCAAAAATGTAAATCATTTCAGCAGATATGTCATTTAAATGTGATGGGTTAAAAAAGCTGTAATGACAGTTTAACAGATTTTAAGTACACCTTAAAGACATCTTAAAGGGGCTTTATTTAAGAATGTTCACATATTAATCACTTTTTTTTGTATTGCCAATGTGTGTAATTGAAACTTAAAACTTTTCTAAAAGCAAAAAACGAGATCTTCCTAGACTTACTAGGTTCTCTATGAAAGCCTGGAGATTTTTATGTAAAATATGTTTAATGTATGAAAGCTTATACAATGTTCAGGATAATAATGAAAGAGCTATTCTGTATGCAAAGTGCAATCAAACTATAGTCTGACAGACAGATCTATATAGTCTACGTATGGAAGCTTGTGTCCGCCACTGAATAAAAATAAATAAATAATTGCGACTTTTTATCTCACAATTGCGAGATATGAAGTCAAAATTGTGAGATATAAAGTCAGAGTTGCGTGATATAAAGTCGCAATTCTGAGAAAAAAGACAGAAGTGCGACTTTTTTTCTCACAATTGCGAGTTTACATCTCGCAATTCTGACTTTATAACACATAATTGCGAGTTTGTCAAATTCTGACATCTCTTCTCAGAGATATTGTGAGATATAAACTCGCAATTGCGAGTTATCGGGCAAATTCTATGGGGAAAATACTTTTTTTTTCCTCCTCAGAATAGTTTAAATCTCACAATTCTGACTATATCATGCATTTCTGACTTTATAATACGCAATTGCGACTTTATATCTCGCAATTCTGACTTTATATCTCGTAATTCTGACTTTATAACATGCAATTGCGACTTTATATCTCGTAATTCTGACTTTATATCTTGTAATTGCGACTTTATATCTCGCAATTGTGACTGACTTTATATTTCGCAATTCTGACTTTATAACACGCAATTGCGACTTATATCTCGCAATTCTGACTTTATATCTGGCAATTCTGAGAAATTAATTGAAAATTGCGAGAAGTAAACTCGCAATTGTGAGAAAAAAAGTCTGAATTGTGACATAAAAAGTCGCAATTTCCCTTTGTGACGGAAACAAGCTTCCATATCTTTGTCTCAGATTTAATCAGTGTAATTTTAATAATAACCTCATATGTCGACATGATGCCTGTGAATAGCAGAGGTGCTCCAAACATATCCATATCATATCACTACTATCAGATGCTCTTTAATGCTGTCGTTTTGGTTGTGTGTTTAATTTGTTAGTCAGAGGGAACGTGCAGCACGTATTCATCAAACATTGTTCTCAATGTGGTGGGCAGTGTTGGGATGTTTCAAATGCTTTACTTCTAAGCAAAGAGCGAAAAATAACTTCTTCTTGAATCACATTCAGTCTTTAAGTAACACGTGCACACGCAGGATTCAAGACACCGTCTGCAGTTCACTTAATGGCCACCGGTATCGCTAATAAGCTGACTTCTACAAAAGACCATTTAAACTGTAAATCAGTCCCTCCAGAAAAACACGATTATGCGATCGCTGAATTCAATGCAAAATCAGCCAAAGTCCGCATATTTATGCGGGGGCCGCATTTTTTCAAATACGCCGCACTTTCGCCGCATAAATTGCCGATTTCCGTGCAAAATATGCGGGGTTTGCATAATTTCATAATCCTCGCATTTTCGTTGCAAAAAAAGTCACACATGTATCTTAGCAGAAAGTTGAAAAATGTTGTGTTTGCTTCACACAAGAGCAGCCATTTCCCCCTGTTTCCATGGGAACGTTAGGAAGTGACGCAATTACGCGACGCCAGACAGACACGGAGGCGATTGACATCTCACAAATCGAACTCGTATAACTGTCTGTCACACGTTCTACCGTCACATCGTTACTTAATAAACAACATAAGATATAAGAAGTAGCATCAAACAGAAATTACCCGCACACATGGGGTGTTTGAGGCACACGTATCACTGCAGGGAGCGCGCAGCTCTTAAAGGGGCCACACCTTATTTACACTCGTTACAGTCTGAAATAAAACAAGATGAGAAATTAAATATTCCCAGCACTTTCTATGATGCAGTATGCTTGCTTATCAAAGGAAGTAATAAGAAATGACTCTTACATTAGCCTAGTGAGAACAGGGGGGGGAATCACTTTTTTTCTCTTTTTCATCAAACCGCAATTTTTGCAAGTTCCCTCAATTTGTGCAAATTCCTGCAATTTCATCGCATAAAATTGCATAAATATCCCACATATTCCATCGCATTTTTAAAGAAAACGGGCCACGTAATCAATTTTTGCCCGCAAAAAAAAAACAAAAAAAAAAAAAACTCTGCGGTTTTCTGGAAGGACTGAATACTATTATGGTAAATGTTATATATAAATCGCAAATTTTTTCACACATTTTTGGAAATTACCACCACAAAATCAGTCATTTTGATCGCAAAAATCACAAAAAAAAATCTTGAAATCCTGGAGGGACTGGTAAATGACATCAACATTTTTATGAGTTTGTGGTAAGAGGAAGAGAGGATGATGTAAGATTTGACAAAAATTACAAAGCAGTGATTTTTAACCAGTTGACCAGGACCCAGTAGGGGGCAGGAAGATGGTGGAAAATTATTAAAATAAGACAACAAAAAAAAGCTAAACAATATATCTATACATCAAGATGTAATATGAAATCACTAGGCTACTAGTTGTAATTTATTTGCTTAACAATTGTAATTTTTATAAAAATACAAAAAACGGGGTTCTCCTTATTTTGGTCAGCCAGCATATTTTGTATGAGGTAATTTTAAAAGTGTGATTTCAAGACCTGGAGAGGTCATGGAAACGAATATTCAGATTTATCTAAAATTTTATTAGGTTTATTAGGTAAATTGCTTTTTGTTAGTAAAAAATGGAATTATGGATTTTAATTATATGAGAAATATCTTAAAGAAATAAGAATAAGTTGTTTTTTTTTGTCATCATTTACTCAACCTAGTGTTGTTCCAAACCTGTATTGCATGAAAAACAAAACAATGAGAAAAACGTCATTGTAAAATGTCTTCCAGATGTAAACACGCACATCAAATAGACGTCTCTGTGATGTGCCATCAGGGAACATACTAATGTAGTTTTACTTTTAAATTTTAAATTGAGCTGAAAAACATTAAAATAAACTGGACGACAAAATAGACCTATTTTCATGTTTTAAGAAATTGGTATTTAACGTTACTGACCAACTTACCCCGGCGGAAATGCTCAACACCTTTTTGCCGAGTCAAGATAACGTTACCTACAACAAAAATGGACTCATTCCCAACCTGAGAATTAGTCACAGAGGGGAAAAAAAGTGCAATAACAAGCTCCGGGCTCCCTATAAAGGTTTCAGTGTACGTTTTCTATGCAGCGCAGTGTTTTAACTACGTGGCATTTCGATAAACCAAGTTGTACAAATGATGTTGAACGCGCTGTCATGCGGCTTCTGTAAATGCGGCGCGGCTCCACCGCGCATGCGCGTCACAGCGCAGTTCAAACGCTGCCAGTGAAGAGCTCGAGCGAGCGACGGACGCACTGCAGTCTCGAGCCGCGTGGAAACACCGCACACCTCTTTTATTTCACAACGCGAAGGAGGCAAGCCCGATTCAACGTTTTTTTAGATTTATCATCATCTATCATTCTCAAACTGGTTTATTCATCCTGTCCACAACATGGCCAACAAAGAGGAGAAACCTGACGACAAACAGTCGAGTTGGAAAGATTTCATCTACAACCCAAGGACGGGGGAATTCATCGGGCGCACTGCGAGCAGTTGGGGTAAGTCGTCTTTTTTGTGTGTGTGTTTGTGTGTTCACACAAGTATCATTTGCACGCCTGCACAATTGCACGGATGTTCAGACACCAAAAATATGTTCTACCTTTGGTTGAGGTACGTTAGCTATTATTCCACGCACAATGTGCATTAAACGTCTACATACACTGTTCTTGACTGAATTGCCATTAATGCAAAGCTCAGTGGCATTGATAATGATTCCCAAACGCGTTTGTAACCCAGCGAACTGAGCTGTATGGCTCTGTGCTCTGCCTTACAGTCCGTTACAGTGTGTCAGCATACAGTTCAGCATGCATTAGATTTCCTTGAGATGCATCTATCTCAAACCACATAATCTCACAATTTGAAAGTGTTCATACCATATCCATGAGCCATAACCCGAGATGCATGTGTAAAAGCGCTGGCAATCGACTGCTCTTTATAGAAACCTTAAGTCAGCTAAAACAGATCCTGTTAAAATAGCTATAGAAGGCGTTTAGTAGTAAACGTGGCTTTAAATCCAAGCCTACATATATTATACTGCAGTAAGCAGTACCATACTTACTTAATACTTGCTAAATCAAAACATTGGTTCATTGACGGGATGAATCCGATGAGATCCCGTATCACGGGATGAATCGTCAAACATCGCGGATTTCCGTGATTAATCGGTTTTTAATTTAACAGCATGGCAGATATTCCTCCGCGTTTGTATCCTGCTGTTTCACTTGAGGCTCGAGGTCTATGAATAGCTTTACTGAATGTCATCACTGCGCTCTCTACACTACAGTAGGCCTGCATGTCACATTAGCTGTGAAATCATGCGTTGAGAGAATAATTTGTAGGCTAAAATTAATATGCTACGCGTCTGTTATTCGTACTCGACGAATTGCGGTTCCGAACTCACTGTGCCTCAAGTAAGCTTCTCATAGGGGTTAATTTAACGCCTCTAGTTTTATAGTTTAGCTAAATTTGAGAAATTTCTCTCTCACAAACGCATTAGGAATGGAATACCATCCCACACGAAGAAAAAAAAAGTTCTTTCATATGGAAATGTGTACAAATATTGCGAGTAGTCGCAGCGATATTCGGCGAGTATCAGAGCGCGCATTCTCTTAGAACAGCTGTCAATCATCCACGGCCGTGGTGACGTAGCATCCGCATTCATTCCATATGTAAATTACCTTTGCTGTGGTTCACATCCTTTGCTTGAGAGGAAATTTCCACATCCCTTGACACAATTGGTTCACAGAGGGAGGTTGAGGAGGAGAAGCAGCTTTCTGTTCTCTTATTTGAGAGGATTTAGATATTCAGGTATATCAGGGCTTTGCAGTTTGCATGTATATTCCCCTCAAAGCTGTAAAGTGTCCATTATTATCAGTGGGGGTGGGGAGCAATTTCTTAAATACGCAGTTGCTTAGTAACCAGATTGCATGAAACTATTTCCTTGTAGTTCTGCGGCTCGGTCAGTCGAACAGCCCTGTTGTGTTCGTGATGCTAAACTCTGCAGTACCTCTCTTTCGCTGGGATGGGTGTTTCTTGATGTGATGCATGAGCTCGTGTTCAGCCCCTCCTCCCCGTATTCCTCCCTGCTTTCCTCTCAAGGTCAAACCGGCTCTCTGCAGGCTCCTGAACCAATAGGCCTCTTGGAAAGAAATCAATATAATTCAAATGAAAATGATCTCCAGCCTTGAGGAATATGACGTGGTATGCAGATATGTATTCATGGATCACTGCTGGCAGCTTTAATCGAGCTTGGATTTGCTTTACATAATGATGCCTAGTCATTCTGCTTACCTGGGCTTTTTCGTCTCGGCCTGTGTTCACGGTTTCATGAGAATTGCCTGTGTTAGCATTCGACCGATCAGTTTCTAGAGTGGTTGATGGGTTAATGATAGCTTGTAGTTCACATGTTGGATCAGTGCTATAACTTAGTGCTATAATTGACATGCGATTTGTATGCCTTGCACATTTAATCTAGTTTTTCTCTGAAAATTTGGTTGTGAATTGAGTCAATTGACCCTTCGTAGGGAGTTTGATTGACAGGCAATCTGACCAATTGTAATCTGCCATACATTTTTGACCTAAAAAGCAGACCCAGGAGAGTTAGATTATCGTTGAAGGATTTGATCTGTACTGACGTCTTTCCGCGTTAAAACAACATTCCTTCTGATGTTCATTCATGTTTATTGGATGCTATATGAACAAGAAGGACGCGATAATCAGTTCACGAGTAGCTTTATCAGCAATAGTTATTTGAAAAGTGAACTACTCACCCCCATGTCATCCATAATGTCCATGTCTTTCTTTCTTCAGGCGAAAAGAAATTAAGGTTTTTGAAAACATGGATTCCAGGATTTTTCTCCATATTATGGACTTCAATGGGAACCAAACGGTTCAAGATCTAAAAGACAGTTTCAGTGCAAACTGCAAACTATTCAAAGGGCTTTAAACGATTCCAGACTATGAATAAGGGTCTTATCTAGCGAAACGAATCGCTCATTTAAAAAAAAAAAGTTTAAGTTTTATTAGCTCAAATGCTCGCCTTGCTCTGTTCTGTGATGCGCGTTTATCAAAATGTCGTTTATCAAAATGAACAAATCTTTTCCTGAGTCAACTCCTTCATTTCGTTCGTTGAATGAACCAAATGACACGAAAAACGATTTGTTCATTTTGATAAACTGCTTCGAACAGGAGAGTCACGAACAGAGCATTTATTTTTGAAATGACAGATCGTTTCGCGTGATAAGACATTATTCATCGTCTGGTGTCGTTTAAAGCCCTTTGAAGCTGCACTGAAACTCTCATTTGGATCTTGAAATGTTTGATTCCCAATGAAGTCCATTATATGGAGAAAATCCTGGAATGTTTTCATCAAAAACCTTCAGTTCTTTTCGACTGAAGAAAGAAAGACATGGACATCTTGGATGACATGAGGGTGAGTAAATTATCAGCAAAAGTTTTTTAAAAGTGAACTACTCCTTTAAACCTGTCTTCATTTAGTTGAATGGGGTCTCACACTGCTTGATTACGCCCATCATTTCTCCCCTTGCCTTTAAGGTTTTTGGAAAAGAAAAAAAAATAACTCCCCCATCCAAACTTTGAGGAGACCGGGTATCAGATTTGCACAATCCATACACACAACGCTTTGGCATGTTTCCCTCGCCTGAAAGCTTGCCAGATCTCCCGTGCCTAGTTACGGTTGCTAAACCATGATTGGCCAGTGGCGGTTTTTGGGTGTGGCTTAGCGAAGGGTCAATTAAAAAGTAGCATGAAATAAAAATGTTGAGCAGGGCAAATAGACAATTGAAAGCTGTTAGAACTTTTTTTTTTTTTTTCATATATAGTGTAGTCTATTAATTGAGTCCGTGAGAGAGGGTGCATCCCATAAAAATGCCAAATGAAATGATGATTCTACCATTTGTATTTGTTTTACTTCTCCAACGGCTGGAGCATCTCTGAAGTGTTTGGGTCCCAGAGCGACCCGTCCACAACTAAGTAATTGAAAAAAATGTACACATTAGAGTGACTGCTTTGATTCCTGGGCTGCTTTTACTTTTCCCATGGGATAGGATGGAGTCAGAGAGTGATGGAATGATGGTTGGTGAAGAGATAAAAGGATCAGGATTGAGTTAATGGATGGGTCCGGCTCAGCGAGACATCTGCACCCTGATGCATGTCCGTTTGGATTAGCTCAGATTAACGCTTCCCAATCTTCTGTTGACCTTGCTTGGGTTAGCGATCATGCTAATCTGTCCACAGCTTCTGGGATGTGTGGCGATGCGGTGGGATGAGCCTGGAGTGGGGCTGGTGGGATCTCAGGATACGTTTACCACAGACGGTTTAAACTGATGAAAGGGAACGTTGTTCTCCGTCAGGAGACCAACCATGTGGCAGTGAGGCTTTCAAACGCAACAATGACCTATTTTCTGCATTTCATCAATGAAACGTCCTGGTCTTGTTCGCCCCATTAACATGGCCTTGAGTGTGTGTGTGTTCAAGCATTTTTGGCTTGAGGTTCACAACGTAGTAATTGAGGAACTGCACAACGCAGGTTTTTCATTCACATTTTAAATTGGGGAAATGGTGATTTCATGAGCCCTTCAGGAATTAGGTTAAAGGAATAGTTCGCTAAAAATGAAAAGCGCTCTTGTCATTTCCAATTGCACTTTATGCTCTTATTCTGGCAAATACATTTGATTGAATTAGTTCAGATGTGTGTTTGCTGTGAGGATGCTAAGGCTGATGCTTTTAATGTTTTGAACGTTGAACGTTTGAATCTTTGAATTAAATTGAAAAAAGTAGCACAAATAAATACAATAGAATAAAGACAAAAATTAAGAGACATTTTGGGGTAGTTTTTTGGGTATGTCAGATATACTACAGAAACTGAATAAATTAATCCAATGTAAAATAACACTGGATAGTTTTTTTAGTCCATACAAAGGCTATTAATTCTGATTGCTTACAATTAATACTATATTTTGTTGTTATGACAACAGAATTAATGACTGACACAAATGGCTGCGTTCACTTTAAGAACTAGTGCGCGAATCCAATACTGTTTCGTTAACTTTCTGTCACACGCGTTTAATGCTAATTTAAGACATTACCGACTGTCTTTACGAGGTTACTCACCAAGACCAGAGTTTTGACATAATGTTGCGTGTTTTAACTGTTAAAGCGATATAATCCAGGGATAAAACTTTTGTTTCTGGCGAGCTGTTTGTGAGGCGGATTTAGGCTGTGCACGCAGAGAAAGAAATCTGAGAGTGCGCGAGCACGGGATGGTTTAACATTGCTTGAGCAAATGAATGATAAATGTTAGTTACGATCATAGGTCACGATGCAATGCTGGCCCGATTGTGCAAGTGAATATTCCGTCGTGTCCCGACTCCTAAACGCGTGTGTGTGTATCGACAGCTGCAGCGCTTAGCGCTTGCCTAGTGCAGAGAGACGAGAAGATGCAGCACCGCGTCCGCGAGCCCTTTATATGGAAAAAAATCGATTCGTGGCCGTTGAGAATCGATTTTGAATCGACCACATTTTAAAAAACGATTAATCGAAAAATCGATTTTTTTGCCCAGCCCTAGCCACTATAACCTGTGGTTGTTACACGTTCTGCCCACTAGATGGACATCTAACATTACTACAATAAATATTTAGATTGCTTTCTTATTTACAATACAAAAGCGGAAGAAACGCGTGTCCATCGATATTAACTACCCGTTATACCTCGAAAATACAGCTGTATTCTAATAATAACTTAGCTCACCTTATTAGATAGGCTCCTTGCATGCTGGCTAATAACTTTTTTAAAGCTGGTTCTCCGACATTGACAGCGCTGTGTTGGACTGATTTGTGCAGCGGTGTTCCAAAGGGCAACATGATCAAGACATTTGCGTCAACATACACGGCACTTTCAAGTCAAGTGGCATGTTATCTATACGCATTTTGAGCCATTTCGTGAGATCAGTCTGCAAAGGGAGAGAGAGCGCGCGGGACTGACTTTCGCGCGGCACTCGCAAGGTCTCGTTCTCTCCCTCTCTGCCATGCACGCGCCGCAGTATGTTATTTCTCGCTCTAGATTCCGGGAGATTTTAACTAATTTGCGGGCATCAGGGAGACGCTATCAATATGCGGGAGATTCGCGGATCTTCCCGGATGTCTGTATTGGAAACCCTGATGATAGCCTAACAGCTTGGATAACGTGCACAATTGTGTTGCGATTCAAAAACTTTATTGTTCATTAGACGAAACAAAAGCATTTCATTTTCAAATGCGTGTAAGCCGCGAGAAAGATTGCATATATAGATATATATTTTTTAAATGTATATAAAAGCAATATTCGAATAGTAACTTCAGCATTCGAATAATATTGTTTTTTTTTAAAAATTCGAATTATATTCGGAATTTGTTCCAACAGCCCTAATATTTTTACACTTTCTCTTATTTACTACTACACTGTTTAGAAGTCATTGATTAAAATTGTTCACTTCAAATGTGCAGTAAGACAATTCAATGTCAACTTGACAATTATGTTATAGTGTCTTAATCACTTTCACATTTCAGTTGCTCACACTTAATATTAGGGATGTGAACAAACTCCTAACCTGTAACCTCAAAAGCCGCGTTTCCACCGCAATTACCAGGAACTACAGTATTTGTCCCAGGAACTTTTTTCACAGGAACTTTTCCCCCCATACCGCTTACTGCGTTTACACCGCGGGCTAGTCCGGGCCGGGAAGATGTAGTGACGTTGAACTGCGTGCGACTGTTCCTCGTGCGACTGCGACTGTTCCTTCCTTTTGAGTTTTGTATGGAGGAGATTCAAGCTGTGCTGCTTTTGTGTGAGATTGGTTTACTAACGAGATAATTAACAAAACGGCAGAAAAGAGACAAGCACTCAAAGCATATTCAGAAAGCTCGTAATGCTAGATATTAAAAGTAGACGTTTGTTATCAGCGGACCTATTGACCTGGAGATGGATGGGGACGAGCGCGCGCCATCGGGCAGAAAGAATAGCGTGGTGAGAACCAATCAGCATGTTCAGCACACAAGTCCCACCCTGAAAGTTCCTGAACTCTGAAAAAGTACCACCTCGCCAGCAGGGACTTTCTGGGGGGGGGAAATTTTTACCCGGAACTTCATTTAGACCTTAGTTCCTGTGGTGTAAACACACCGAGTACCACCCCAAAGTTCCTAGTTCCTGGGCAAAGTTGCTGCGGTGGAAACGCGGCTTAAGTTTTACACTTTAGCCTGAATGACCTACCAACCATCCAGAAAAACCTAGCAACACCCTGGCAACCATCGACAACATTAGCAACGTAGTGGTACATTTACTTCAGAAAAATAAACTCCTCTTTCACGCCCAGATTGTTTTATGCCAATACATTTTCAATGCTACTAATGAGAAGAGGGAAAGTCTATCTGATGCCACTACCATGATCACGTGACTGAATTAGCACTAGCCTGAGGGAGTGTAGCTGTCTGTGTTTTGCCCGGAGGAGGGATTCTGGCAGGAAGTCATACTGGGAGTCTCAGCTGTTCTCCAGGGCCTCTTCCTCTCACCATCACTGGGTGATGTGCCACTTTTCTCTTGAGCCAAGCTGGCCATGCTGTGTTTCGCTTACCCCTGTTGATCGCGCTCTGGAGTGAAACGTGCTTCACACCGAAATCCAGTTGACGATGGGTGGTGTGAGAAATTTCTGTGAAATGGTTTTACCACGGTTTATCCTACTTTCTGGTAGACGTATTTCCTATTGAAACAGGAAACTGGGCTGGAATATATCAAAGTGCTGCTTTACTGGATAGACGGTAGCCTTAAATTTACACCTCAGCCATTGCTATTGCTAGTTGGGGGAGCAACATACTTATTCTGCAAGCATTCGATTGGTTGGAAATTTGGATATGCCCAAGTGTGCTGGTTGAGTTATTAATATTTTTTTTTTATCATGTTACGGAAGATAAAGTCAACTTTTTATAAGGAATTTTCTGTTAAAAGATTTTATTTTTTGGACTTTTAGGAGTACACTTGATCCCCAGCGATAGATTTGCTGAAGTTGATGTGTCAAATAGGTTTACAGAACGGATTTCTTTGAACCATTTGAAAAAAAAAAAAAAGTCTGTTTAAAGGGATAGTTCACTTTGAAATTAATTTTTGCTTAATTGTTTTAGCTTACCTCAAAAGCATCCAAGATGTAGGTGTCTGTGTTTCCACAGTATTTTCAGTTTTGATATTTTTAGGTGAAACCGTTCATGTCTGTCATATAATGGAGAACTATCCCTTTAAATTCAATATTCATTTGTCTGCATAAAAACTGTTTTTCCCAAACTCTGGATTCCCACTTTTCCACAGCTTTAAAAGGCTTAGTTCATCCAAAAATATAAATACTGTTATTACTCATCCTCGAAGTTTCAAATCGTAACACCTTCTTTCATTTTCGTAACACAAATTAAGATCTTTTTGATTAAATCCGAGAGCTTTCTGGCTAGGGCCGGGTAAAAATATCGATTCATCAATGCATTGCAATTTTTTGCTTCTCAATTCAATATCGATTCATCAAATCCTATGAATCGATTCAGCCATCCAGGCCAGTGGCGGCGCTGTGGGCTACACTCTAGTGAGAGCGTTCAGCGTTGTACAAGTCGCGCTTTAGCCCTTAGCAAAACAGCGCGATGACGGACAGCAGCTGCACTCCGTTCAAGCCTGATTCAAGCCTGCACCGCCAACATTAAAAGCCGACGTTTGGGCTCATTTTGGATTCCACTGTAAGCCGGAAACTATGGAAGCTTGTTTCCGCCACAGAATGGAAAATAAAAAAGGTAATTGCGACTTTTTATCTCACAATTCTGACTTTTTTTTTTCTCACAATTGGGAGTTTACCTCTCGCAATTCTGACTTTATTTCTCAGAATTGCAAGATATAATGTCAGAATTGCGAGATATAAAGTCACAATTGCGTGATATAAAGTCAGAATTGCGTGATATAAAGTCAGAAATGCGTGATTTAAAGTCTATGAGATTTAAACCTCTGAGAGGGAAAAAGGTTAGTATTTTTTCCCCCTTAGAATTGGCCTGATAACTCGCAATTGCTGTTAAGTGTGATCAGCTGTTAAGTGTTATTGTTTACAAAATTATAATTAGAATATAATATTGCACTTTTTTGAGTATGCACATTTTGTGCTTCTGTTTACATTTCTTTTATAACGTGAATGTATAGGAAGAAAGAAATATACTTTCTACTACTTAGTTACTTGTACTTTAGAGGTGTTGTTAAAGCTCTGTACAGTGCTTGTCACAGTTGTGTTTGAATTCAACACATACAATATTGTACATTTTTATTCTGCTGAATAAACCATGACAGGAAACAAACATGCATCAATTTGTTCTTTAACATTGGTAAAACTGCGCACATTACTTAAAAAATATACTCAGGCACTTAATTACTTGTGTATTTACTTATTATTGAATCGATTTCGAAGCTAATAAGTCAATATTGAATTGAATCGAAATCGAATCGAATCGAAGCCTCAAGAATTGAAATCGAGTCGAATTGTGAAATACCTAACAATACCCAGCCCTATTTCTGGCCCTCCATAGATGGCAATAGTCCATGTGACTACAGTGGTTCAACCTTAAAGTTAAAGATTTAAATCTCTTCTCTTCCACGTCATTCTCCTGATGTTTACACTACGTTAGCAGTGGAGGAGAATGATGTGGAAGAGATTGTTCAATGAAGTCATTATTTTTTGGGGGGGTTTTGCGCACAAGTATTCCCATCACTTCATAACGTTAAGGTTGAACCAATGTCTTTACTACCTTTCTGGGCCTTGAAAGTGGCTGTTGTAATGCTGTCTATGGGGGCGTCAGAAAGCTCTTGGATTTCATTAAAAATATCTCCATTTGTGTTCCGAAGATGAAGGTCTTTTTGGAATGACATGAGGGTGAGTAAATAATGATTATGATAGAAAAATGATAAATGAAAACTGAAAAATGATAGAAGTTACTTTTTTTTTTTTTTTTGGTGAACTATCCCTTTAAGGCTCTGATAAACTTCATGCAAAATCAAAGACTGAACTGGTGTGATGTAATTTCAAACAAAATCAGGTCAAAAATATGTTTGTTATGAGTTTGTTTGGGGAGTTCAAAATAGCTTACCAAAGTGAACTTTCTGAAAATCTTTTCTATAAAGTGCTAGATAAATAAATGTGATGTGACTTCACTGGATTGGTGAATTTTTGAGCTATTGCAATGGTCGGATGCTTGATTCACTGCTGTTTTCTCACCGCTGTCACTTATTTAATTTTTTGCTTTTTATAAGAAAAGCCACAGTGTTGGTTTGGGTGGTGTCAGGATGTTATTTTAACAGTATAACGCTCCTCGGGTATTTCTGAATTCGTTTTACCCCCATGCGAAAAAAAAGTACTTCTCTGTAAGTATTTTAGGGCTTTTACACTCCCAGTTCAAGAACCTAAACCTACAAGAAACTGCTAAAATGGGAGTTTCATGACACTTGTAACAGTGACAAAATTATGCAAGTTAATATTTTAATCAATTGAGAGCTCAATTGTATTCAATGCTACAGTAACATAACACTTTTTAATCTTCATATTTCTAATTCATTTCCTATTGTTTAGGAGTTTAAATGAAATCTGTGGTAATCCTTCATGATACAATCCTAGAGCTCATCTAGGCTCTTCTGTCCCGCAATGTTTTTAAATCCAGGTTGTCTTTACAGTCCTTACAGTGCAGATTAAAGTGTCCATTGGCCCGTGCCATAGTTAATGGTGTAAAATGCAGCTCAAGCATGTCCACTTACAGAAAAACAGACGCTTTTGGGTGGTGCTCACTTTGTGAGCCACAGTCTCAGTACGGTACCCTAAATTACCCCCATGACACCACCCGTCTGCACCCTGGTGTGACGGCACACACCCTCACCCCCCCGGCCGGCTGCAAAGAAGTATTTTTATCCCAGCATTCCTCGGCACAGGAGGAGGACGAGTATCTGGTTCTTCAGAGGCTTGGGTTTCTCAACAGCTATGAGACGCCACTGATAAACACTTGTCTTGTGGTGGGCTTTTATTGTCTCCTGTCTTTCGTTGTGGATCTAACTGTGACTCATTCATTCATTCTGGGCATCTCTTCTCTCCATATCTCATTCTCTTTCTTATAATTCCTGTGACGACCATGCAGATACAAACGCTGATTTGCTAGAACATTAAAAGCCCTGACAGGTGAATAAAATTGATTATATTGTTACAATGGCTCCTGTCAAGGGGTGGGATATTTGAAGCAGCAAGTGAAGAGTCAGTCTTGAATTTGATGTGTCAGAAACAGGAAAAATGGGCAAGCGAGTAGATCTGAGTGACTTTGAAATGGGCCAAATAGTGATGGCTAGACGAATGGGTCAGAGCCTCTCCGAAGCAACAGGTCTTTTAGGGGGTTCCCGGTCTGTAGTGGTTGGTCCCTAAAGTGGTGCAAGGAAGAACAATCTCCGTCAGGGTCATGAGCGCCCAAGGCTCATTGATGCACGTGGGAAGCGAAACCGTTAAACCGTCATGGTCCAATAAAATTGCTGGGAAAACTTAATGCTGCCCATGAAGGAAATGTGTCAGAACACACAGTGCATCTCAATCTGTCTGTGTAGCTGGAAACTGGACAGACTGTCCATGATGTCCACTGTCTACAATTGACTGGCTAAGCCACTCCACTCACTCGGACAAACAGTCAACATTCGGGGACAGGCGCTATGGCAGATGTCACAGTAAAATACATTTTACATGAGGCAATTGGTGATTTTTGGAGACAGAAAGATTATATATCATCTTGAAGTCACATAAAGGGCCTTAACTAAGCATTGGAGGGTTATATTAATAATTTTATTGTTGAGCTGGTCTGAAAAGCTTCAGCTCCAGGCAAAAATGTACAGGTCACAGTGTAAACGTGATGAGTTAAACCGCATATCGTTGCCATCACCGTTTGGTGCTACAGTATTCATGAATCATTCAGCACAACATTGTTAACATTTGTTATCTCGGTTATTTACAGATACGTAAGCTAAGTGTCACGATGTACAACGCACCTAGAAGTTAATGTTTTCTAATGTTAGGCTAACGTTACGTTAAAGATATTAAAGATAACGTTCAAATACGTTGTTGACTTAACTTAGAACAGATGTAGACACCCTTGTTTAATATCCACATTTAGTTGGTGTTGTGGTCTATCGCATTACTTAATCCAGAGCAGACAATCATCTCAGTGTAGATGTGGCTTGGGAAAGGGTAAAAATATACGCACCGTCGGCCAGCCTCTCGGGAACCTAGTGTCGGAGTTGCTTGAACCCCATGTACACCTCTTGACCATTTTAAACTTAAAATGACAAGAAAAAAACAAATGAAAACTGACTAACTGAATGGATTTCAACGGACGTGGTAACCGAGAATGGCGCACTGTGATTGGTGCATCACGTTTGAGCTATAGGTCATTTGGGTCATTTTTAAAATTTCAGTACCGACTTGGTACAAAATGACAACTGTTGTACAATTTAAATAATATTGTTGAAATGTAATGTAATTTTTAAACTCCATTCAGTCAAAATTCAAACATCGGTTTCGTCAAATACTTTTCTATTTTGTTAGTGGTGAACGTTTCCTGCCCACAGACACTCTAGTAGTGGATCTGTTGTGTTGAAGGCATGTCAGCCATTGTGCCAGTATTGACTCTAAGAGGCATTAGCAAGAGCATAGACCAAGATGCAGTGATATAGATGGAGGCGTGAGAGTGAAATGGAGATGTGATGATGTGCTGAGAGGCTTCCTGACAGCAATGACTGGCTACTGATCTCAGTCGTCCTGCTCTCCGGTATTGATATCCCTTCTGACTAAGGAGACGTCATCTCTCTCTCTCTCTCTTTGTGTTATTGCTCCTCTCTCCTCCTCCGCCTTCCCACATCAGCTTCCCGGTCAAAGTTCAGAAGCATTCAGCATCCCAGCCGTATGTTGGGGTAATATCTGCCAAATGGAAATCTAATGAGAGCCAAGACCGATTAATATTCCATTCCTGAAACTAGCTGACATATTGTAGCGGTGTGCAGGTGTTTTATGAGGGGGAACTCTTTTTAGGTGACGAATACAAGTAATAAAGTATTTTCATTGGCACCCTTTCCAGAATAAACAGGCTCTTTGAATTACATTTCTGTCTTCATTTATCTTGAAATCTTTAATGGAGCTTAAAAGGATTTTGAAAAGTCTCTCAATCAATGATCTTTTATGATACTTGAACCGTTCTTTTTCATCAGTTTTTTTTATATTTTATTTTTCAGGGTAAAATTAAATTTTTGTCATTTATTCACAAGCCTAGGGGAGTAATGCCACATGAAATTTTACATCTAACCTTTCCATATCAAAAAATGGTCGGATGATCTTATGTTAAGTGATTTATTGACATTTTTTTCCTCTGTGTTTCTGCATAATGGTTTGATTTAGAAGAGAAGTTTGTCAAATATGAATTAAGCTTTTTATCACATTTTTTTTTTTTTTAAATAATTGAATTCTTTTTGTGAAACTTTATATGAAACCAATTTCCTTACTAGTCAAAAAACAAACAAATCATAGTTTTAAGAATTAGAAACATGTTTATAAGATTGTGTTTTTAAATGATATTTTTCTCGCATTATTATAAAAATGCATTATTGCAGGCGACTAAATGAGCGTCATTTCATCAACCCTGATATAGAATTTTCAATTCTTTGGATAAATGTAATTATGGTTGTTCATTTGCATTTGTAGCAAATGCGTGCCAGTACACACTTTAAGACTGATTCAACAGGGGAATATTATGACAGGCAGCAGAATGTGTGTGTGTGTGCGCGCATCTCCTTAGGCCAGTGCTGTGCCATCACTAAACTATCCTCCCCCAGATGCTATTTATAGTAAGAGTCTACCTCAGAGACATCTGCAAAGAAGAAATGCATCTATAATTAAACTGATCTTCTCTCTCACGCTCTTACACACACTGTCCTTCACTTCACTTCCCCTCCTTTATCCTTTTATCTCGCTATTTTTATTGCTTTTACTTTTCTTCAAATAGTAATTATGTTCCCTTACCTCAGACCCGTGTTATTCTCTGTCCAGATTCCATAGTGTGTCCATGTTTGGATGGGACACTACTGTGGGATTCTGGGCACTTCACATGGGTTTCCTTGAAGCACCTTTGACTACGTTTAAAATGCAACAATAATATATAAATATGGTATTTAAACAGCACTATTGTTTTTATTGAATTTGAACTGCCATTGATACTGTAGCATCCTATGATCACCACTGTACTCTTTTGGTAAGGGTTGCGTTAAGTTTGCCGCAGGGTTATTAAAGTTTGCTCAAATAAACGTTAATTTAAATATTGCATTTGAAATATTAATGTTGTTAAATTAAAATATTAAAATGATTCAATTAGATTTTGCTAGTTCCCAAAGAAACATTTCTAATTTTCTAGTTTAACTACTTGATGTTCTAAAATAACTGAAATATAAATGAATAAAAACTGTAGACATATTTAAATAATTCATTAAAAAGTTATGTATTATTTTAAATGAATATTTTCCAGTAATACTAAAATAACTCTGGTCTATCCTGCATTTTTGTTTAATCTGTTTTATCTTTTTCTTCCATTTTCAACTCTTTCTGTTGTGTAATTTTAAATGCATGTCCACGTTGAATCTGAAAATCAAAGAACACGCATCATTCACAAAGTTCCACTTATACTCTTTCATGTACATTTTATTATAGATTTTTGCTAATTTAATAACGCTTTCAGCAACCGATACTGTTGTTGTTTACTTCTAAATAAATTTAAACCCGTTTAAACCCATTTATACACGATTTTCTGTGAAAATCAGCCCAGAAAACAGTCATGAGATTCTGTCTGGGCCTGTCTATAGACCATATGTAGCCCCGCCCCTTTGCAGCGCTGCGATCGTTGTCTTTTGTCTTCTGGTCTGTAATTTCATAGCGATCTTGCCTATTTATGAATGAACGGCTCGTTTTAAAATCTTCCTGATCTACTGACGTTTGTTAAGACGATTGTTTTAAACATTACAACCCTCATGATAACTTTCGTTAACTTCACATTATGTAAGTCCACTTCAAAGCGAATTACACCTGGACAGCAATGCCATAGAGATATACAGAGAGACCGCAAAACCGGAAGTTCAAAGACAATATTCTAAAGATGGTGGAGCCCTTGTTTTTCTGGTGCATAAGGTCTATATAGACCCCTTTTCAGTTGGTAAACATGACGTTTTTTTGTGGGCAGAGCTTAGGTGGAGGCAGAACGATCCCTCTGGCCGCTTCACTAACGCTAGTTAGCAATTATTGTTAGCTTGTTTTTTAACAACGACTGGAGAATATCCGATTTTATCTTAATGTGTAAGTTCACTCCGTGTCCAGGACCGCAATTGTTATTTCCAAAAGTTATTTTTAACGGACGGAACCAGATTGGCCGACCTTTAGCCTAAACGCTCACTCAATGCATGGACGATCTGACAGGATTAACGTACGTTACCTCGGTTGAGTGACTTCTACACCTACCTTATAGAGAAACAGATCGTAAAGAGAATCTGAGGGCATATAAATCTTTAGATTCCTATAGACCACATTCAGAGCAGCGCCATGACAGGTATGAAAGTGAGGCTGTGAGGGATAGACTTACCGTGTTTCCAATGGCATCCGCTGTAAAAAGCTGAATAAAGCGGCTAGATTACTTACAGTTTTCCACAGCTTACATTGTCGGGAGTTTTTTGTAAACTGACATTTCTTTGAAAGATATTTTTCCAGTGTTTCATGAGCAGAACAATCCGAAAACACATTAAATAACAGTACAGCCCATTGAAGAGATGCAAGTCTATCCCTCACAGCCTCGCTTTCATTCTCATTAAAAATCAAAGATGGCGCTGCCGTGAATAAGGCGTATATAGTCCTGTACAAGACTTGTGTTTATGATCCGCAGTTCTGCCGAGCCAGAGCCGAGACGATGACAATGTATAGAGTGACATTACGGTGCGATTTTAAAGATGTGTATATTTTTTAGAAATAAAAATTCCAGATACATTCATATTTCATAAATTCTTGCACTTAACAACACAACAAGATGACATTTAATCACAGTAACAATAATTTAAGCTCCCTATTATGTAGCCGAATCTGTGCTGGTTTGTATTGGCCGCCTCCAGTTTTCTCTTTGTTTTTCCTCCAGCTAGCACCGTGACGTAACTGTGACGTCGGCGCAAAAGGGGTCTATACTTTATACGATTTTAAAGAAAAAAACTAGCTTTACCATCGAGGTGAACGTGTTGATTTCTCTTGAGTGTTTAATGCTTGTCTCAGTCTCTGCGCTGTAGACTGTGTCCCTCAGGCTGTAGTTTCGTCATTACTGTTGTTACATGTTGTTCTCTGAATGTGCGAGAGATGGAGTCATCGTGTTCCTACAGTTGTTGTGCTTAATTGGTCACAGATGGATTGCTGGCCAAAAAGTGTTACTTTTTTTGTTTTAGTTTCAATATCTGGGCAAATTTCACCCCAAAAATTAAAAAAATAAAAATATAAATTTTCCTGTGATATTACATGGAAGAGTCATGGGAGCAAATGTTGATAGTGATATAAAAGCATTAATAAATCACGTATATGATTTATTCATTCTCTAATATCACTCCCAAGTTTTCGGTAGCCTATTTTAATGCAAAATAAAATAAGTAATTTTAAGTATATTTACTTGTTGTAGTTCTTTCAAATTGTATTGCTTCTACTTGTTTCCGCACATCATGATTCTCACATCTCATTAAAGGGTTAGTTCACCCAAAAATGAAAATTAAGTCATTATTTACTCACCCCCATGCTGTACCAACCCCGTAAGACCTTCGTTCGTCTTCGGAACACAAATGAAGATATTTTTGATTAAATTTGAGAGCTGTATAACTACCACATTGGCTCCTAAAGGACTGCCTCTTGATGGCCCAGAAAGTCAATGAAGAAAATGTTTAAATATCCCAAGTGACTACCGTGGCTCAACTATATGTTTATCAAGCGACGCGAATACTTTTTGTGCGAAAAAACAAACAAAAATAACGAGTCACTTGGGATATTTAAACATTTTCTTCATTGACTTTCTGGGCCGTCAAGAGGCAGTCCTTTAGGAGCCAATGTGGTAGTTATACAGCTCTCAAATTTAATCAAAAATATCTTCATTTGTGTTCCGAAGACGAACGAAGGTCTTACGGGGTTGGAACAGCATGGGGGTGAGTAATTAATGACTTAATTTTCATTTTTGGGTGAACTAACCCTTTAAACCAATTATACAGACTTTTTGCATTAAAGTAATTTGTATAATTGAGAATTTCACAAGAGATCACGATTATCCCATGATTTTAATAGACAACTAATAAAAATATGCAATTTACTAGGTTCAAAAGGACAAACTGTTAATTGCTGCAGTCTGTCTAAAAATATTGGCTCAATTTGATTGAATTATTAAAAACAATGGTTTGAATTAAAAACTGGTCTAAATGAATCTTTCAGTGATTTATCCTGCAGCTCTAGCTTGAATTTTTATATATCCTAAAACCGCCTTGTTTTAAATTGCAAACAAATCATGATTGATTTAATATTTATGTATACATATTTAGCAAATATGCCCAGCCTAAAGCCACACGTCCGGTCCACTCATCCACTCCTGTCTATTCTTTTGAGGAAAGTTACAATGGCCGAATCCATAATTGTGCTTAAATTTATGTATTCTTCCCTTTGATTTGAGGTGAAATGTGACCAGACCATTTCTTGGTGCCAATCACCCTGTACACGATTCTCCCAGATTAACCACCGTTCATTATTTCTCCAACGAGCACATACTGTATGTTTGGGCTTTTTCTAAAGCATCCAGTCGTCGCATTCCTCATTTTACAGTTGCCCCTCCCCCCATCCTCCCTCTTTTCTGACATTAGTTACAATGCATGGGAGTGCAAACTGCAAGAACAAGTTTAATCCACACTGTTGTGCTACTGGTTCCAGACCCCCAAGCCATCATGCGAGTGTGTGAACGTCTGAACTTCTCAAACACACACCTTTTCCCTGCTTATTCCTCAGCTCCGGTTGGACGCTGGAGTGACGCCCTGCTCCGTTTATGATTCAGAAGGCTTGTGAATCCGCTCTTTTTACGAGGTTCATCACACGCTCATCAATAAAATGTGATGCTTTCCAGATGACGCACTCTTGTTGTGTTTGTGCTAACCACCGGTTGCTCCAAGTGGGCTTGTTCTGTGACGTTACATGGAAAGAGTCATGGGAACAAATTCCCAATACTTTATAGGTTTGGGAAAGAAATTGTGAGCATTCTGCCGTGTTTGAACCTGTGTGTCTTCTCTCGGCAGGTCTTATATTACTCTTTTATCTGGTCTTCTATGGCTTCCTGGCTGGGATGTTTAGTCTCACCATGTGGGTGATGCTACAGACGCTGGAGGAACACACTCCCAGATACAGGGACCGAGTGGCCAATCCAGGTAACAATCCCACAACATTAAGGTTTGTTAAGCCCCTTTGGGAAAATATGTATTATGCAAAGCGGTACCAATCAATAGATGTTGTAAACTTTTAACCGATTCTCATTTTTATGAACCGATATTGATTCTTAAATCTTGCCTCCCATCCAACAAACCGCAATAAGCTGTTACTTTTGATGTGTCCATTTTATAATGAAATTCAAACGATAAATACGGTTTCGCGCTCTTTAAGGTGGCATGACTCCTGTAACACCTCAGTTCGAATGAAGCGCATGTAAACCGAGCATCTCTTCTCTTTACTACTTGTTACAGCATGAAATAAACATGAATGAACATTAGAAGGTATGTTGACAACTTTCCAAAATGCGATATGTCTCCTTGTAGTCAATCAATCAGTGTTTCAACCACAGAACGATGTAAATAAAACGGCGCGTCACGTAAAAATCCATTTACTTCAAAAAAGCCCTTTTGCCTTGAGAAAAATCGCCATTTACTATACACAATTTTTGACATTGAGAGTAACGGAAGAGACATAACTTGCATTCGAGGTGCCATTTAGCTGGTGTGATTTTTTTTTTTCAGTGCTATTTTTACCATTACAGTCAGAACACACAAACCAGTCTCAGCAGTGTTGCACATCATCCATTAGCCTCCCACACTCTCTCTCTCTCACACACACACACGGTCGTACACTGTACAGCCCCCACACACACTTGTGTACAGTGGTTGCGATGAGAGCGCTCCAAATCCAGCCTCGCTCTCAATTATGAGCGCCGTTAAACCCGGCAAGTGAGACACTCTCTCTCGCTCGCTATCATTCATCCTTCCCCAAGTGTCAATTTATTCCTCCCACTGATCTTTTCTTCCCTCAGCTCCCCCCCACCTTTCTCCAGATCTTTTAGTAACAGAATGTTCTCGGTACAGACACAGTTGGACATCGTTTCAGACAAGTTGCCGTTAGTGTCTCCAATCATCAGTGCATTTAATGGTCCAAGCAAGATTTTGAGGGATAATGATCACAAATGCACATTGACGAATCGGAGGTGTTCTGATACAATAATGACGTACATTCCCCAATGAGCACACATACAGTCAGAAAGGTTTGCATCATTTTGAAAACATATTCTGTCATATTTAAATGGACGTATTTTTTTAAGACACAAGTCTCAAATTCCCACATGGAGTAGTGGAAATAATTAAAACCAAAGGTCTCAAACTCCCTTCTAAAATGTGTTGGTGAATATCATTATTCGTAATTGGAATTGACTGGAAAACGTATTTGTAAAGTCATGGAGGTAAAAAATGCCATTATCCGACTAGTATTGCAGATGTGTCAACACAAAAAATGCACATTTTGAAAGTTTTTGGGCACAATAATCTGCATTACATGTGTATGATGTTTACCTGCATGGCATATTTTGTCCTTAGGGCTGATGATTAGGCCGAGGTCCTTGGAAATTGCATTTAACCGATCCATTCCCGGGCAATACAACAAGTATGTGCAGCACTTGGAGTCGTTCCTGCAGCGTGAGTATCAACGCTCTTTTAAGGACCATACCTCTCTACATATTTGCCTTGTTAAGGTATAAAAGGATATTGAACATAGCACCACCTGGACCTAACTAGGTAACTCAGAGGATACTTTAACCCCCCCCCCCAGACCAGTACCAGACCTTTCAAGACCGTGACCATTATCAGGCCTCCCCAGACCCAACTAGATCTCATAACACCTAAACCCAGAGCAAAACTAGACCTTTCAAGGTCCAGCTAGTTCAAGAACCGAGGCTGCAGTCCATTTTAATGGTTTGACGGGGTTCCTGCACTAAGCAGGTCAGTCTTCTCTAAGAAGCTGTTCAGAAGACTTCAACTCTATTCAAAACAAACATTATCCATATATGGCAGGCAAATGGGTGGATAAAATAAACGTTTGAAACAAATCATCAAAGGAGGATATTGTAATACAGCCAATTTCTAGATAAAATGACACATTTTTACTTGCATGGATGTTTTCGTTACACTATTGGTCATCAAGGTCATATTTGGGACAAGCAACCGCTACCCTTAAGTAATCAGGAGGAGGTGGTGTAGTCCGATTTTCTGGACTTAAAATCCTCCATAATATAAAAGGTATGTTAGGAATTTGATTTCCTTCTCTCAATACCTAAGTCTCTCAGATAACGTCCCCTTGTGTAGCCTCTGTTTGGATGGTTTGAATCTGATCTTCTTAATACTCTTAAATTGTTCTCAGCTGTATGCGATCACCGCCCCACTTGAGAACGTAGCTGCATCCGTGCTGACTTGTCGTCAGGCAATGACTTTGTTGGCAGTGATTGCGCATGAAGGTGCCTCACGAAACCAATTTCGGACCGACTTCCGAGGCAGAATAAGAGTTTAATGATCTACAACAAAATCGAGCGAACGTTGGTGGTAACGAGGCAAATATTTAATTACCACAATAGTCATTTCTCAATTGAAATTACTAAATAAGTGGAAAACGTTGATCAAAAATGTACATTTACACACATACTGTCCATCAACCACAAATTTCAGATGCCATCTTTATTTTTTAGCTCAACTGTCACAGAATTGAAAGCACAGGATTGTGGGATATCAAAGGCAGTGAAGGATACATCTATTCTGCCTTCAAAAATCAATCAGATGAAGGGATCTCAGGAGACAGGAAGGGAAGCTAACATTGGATTTGGATGTGCCTTGATGACTTCATAACTTGCTTCGAATAAGGCGTTTTTTCGTTCCATTGACTTAATAGAAGCTCATGCAACACGTTTTGCATTTTGCGGCGTTCAAACTCTCAGCCGCGAATCACATGAAGTCGTGTGACCAGTAAAGATCGATACATCACGGCGAGACTTTTTGGCTGAATTAATTCAACAATATTTTTGCAGTAAAGTCGAGTAAATTTTAAAAAGAAAAAATTATGTGTATTACTATTTGTTATAAATTAATGGAGTAGTTCACTTTTAAAAAACCTTTGCTGATAATTTACTCACCCACATGTTATCCAAGATGTCCATGTCTTTCTTTCTTCAGTCGAAAATAAATTAAGGTTTTTGATGAAAAGATTCCAGTATTTTTCCCATATAATAGACTTCATTGGGAACCAAACGGTTCAAGGTCCAAATGAGAGTTTCAGCGCAGCTTCAAAGGGCTTTAAACGACACCAGATGATGAATAAGGGTCTTATCAAGCAAAACGATCTGTCATTTCAAAAATAAAGTTTATTAGCACAAATGCTCGCCTTGCTCTGTTCTGTGATGCGTGTTCGTGACTCTCCTGTTCGAACTCGTTCATCAAAAATGAGCGAATCTTTTTTCGACTCATGTAGTTCATATCGTTCGCTGAATGAACGAATGAACAAAATGAACAAATCTTTTTGAGTCATTTCGTTCGTTGAATGAAACAAATGTTTTGAAAAAAGATTAGTTCATTTTGATGAACAAGTTCGAACAGTAGAGTCACGAACGCGCATCACAGAACAGAGCAAGGCGAGCATTTGTGCTTATAAAACTTAAACTTTTTTATTTATTTTTTAAATGACCGATCGTTTCACTAGATAAGACCCTTATTCATCATCTGGTGTCGTTTAAAGCCCTTTGAAGCTGCACTGACACTCTCATTTGGACCTTGAACTGTTTGGTTCCCAGTGAAGTCCATTATATGGAGAAAAATCCTGGAATGTTTTCATCAAAAAACTTAATTTCTTTTCGACTGAACTGAAGAAAGACGTTGACATCTTGGATGACATGGGGGTGAGTAAATTATCAGCAAAAGTTTTTTTTTTAAAAGTGAACTACTCCTTTAAGGTCATAAATAAGACTCTGCAGACCATCACATCATATCACGACCATTGCAGTGTCCGAAGAAATTCCGCATGCTCATAGTCTAGTGTGACCGTGGCTGAAGGCCTCCTTTTTCAGCTTTCGGACATGCAGCTAAAGTCTTTCTTAAATAGATCACTAATGATCCAGATACAGCAGTCATGAGTGACTCATTTAAGGACCCCATGCAATCAAAATTGGAGTCTTGTGGCTTTTAGTCAATTAGTTTTAAGGTCATCTAGATGTTAGTTTTGGCAGATACACTCATTTAAAGTGTCTCTACTCTGGGAAAATGGACCAGAAATATAAATGACATCTCCTGCTCAGAGGTATTTAGACATTCTTGTCCGATAAAACACTTTTACGGGTAGGCGAAAAGTAGCCAGACGACCTCCTCCTTCTGGTGAGGTTCTCAACTGTCCATCTGATGGACGTTTTACTATCCCTTAAGTCCAAAGGAGAGGAGCTGTGAAGTGCCGTGGGTCACATGACAAAGCCAACATGTCGGATGTAGTATGTCTTTACCATATAAAACATGCATGTAACAGTTATTTCCTCATCAAATGTAGTCTCTACTGGGTGCTAAAGACAACTACGATTGTTTCCGTCCTGTTGGAGTTGATCTCAAGTAGAAATGTCCCAATTCTGACCTTGATTTTAAACTACAACTATTAGCTATTTAAAGAGCAGTACAGCTTTTGATATGTCCTTCCTCCACTAGACATATCAAACAGGAATGTTGCGCTTCACAAACCATTTTGGGGGGCTTTTAAGCTCTTATTTGGAGCACTCAAAGACTTCGAAAAGGGCTACACTTGTAGACAAGAAAAAACCTCTCCCAAACACACAATTGTATCAAACTACTGCTGATGATATTCAGCTCAGCACCTTTATCTCACCATCTGTTCTCTCTCGTTTGTTACTTCAGAGTACAATGAATCCCTGCAGGATAGGAACGAGATCTGTACCAAGGGGGAGTACTTTGAGCAAGGCAATGATCCTACTGTGGAGAAGAAGGCCTGCCAGTTCAAGAGAAGTTTTCTACGACAGTGCTCTGGACTGGCTGATAGCACTTTTGGTTATTCGGAGGGCCAGCCATGCATCCTAGTCAAGATGAATCGAGTGAGTCGCATGTTTTTACGCGTTCGCCAGTAAAAGGTACCTACTTTTGAGACCGCAGGTTAGCTGTTCGCATATGTGATGCGAAACCCATCACGTGGTGACATTTTACCTATTAAAGTATTTCCGTCTTTCGGATGAGACGTTAAACCGAGGTCCTGACTCTCTGTGGTCATTAAAAATCCCAGGATGTCCTTCGAAAAAGAGTAGGGGTGTGACCCCGGCATCCTGGCCAAATTTGCCCCTTGGCTTCTGTCCATCATGGCCTCCTAATCATCCCAATATATACTAATTGGCTTCATCACTTTGTCTCTTCTCCACCAATAAGTCGGTGTTTGGTGGCCGTTCTGGCGCAATATGGCTGCCGTCGCATCATCCAGGTGGATGCTGCACATTGGTGGTGGCTGAGGAGATTCCCCCCTTCCATATGTGAAGTACTTTGAGGTCCCAGAAAAAGCACTATATAAATGTAGCGAATTCATTTTTGAAACCGCAGGTTAGCTGTTAGCATATGTGGTGCGATCTGGAAAAAATCAATCATATGGTGACATTTTACCAATTACAGTATTTTATATACAGTGTTTTGATAAGCTGGTTTTTAAGCCCTTTCCAAATCTGAAATTTCTATCATTGTTTGTCGGTAATGAAAGTTATGGTTATCTGAAGTCGGCTGAAAACTTGTGCTGTTGAGGTTTACACAGGACTGGTGGGAAATGTGCATTGATATGCCTTTATTCTAGATGTTATGTGGTTTATTTTGATATGTGAACGGTGTTTGTAATGTTAAGAAAATAATCTTAAATGTTCATGTTCTTAAAGACAAAGACAGTCTTTTCTTTTCAGCTTGCCACTATAAATCAATATTTTTCTGCACTTAGCCCTTTTTGGTCTGTTTCTCTATTTTTACATTTGGGCTTATAAACCACTGTATATGTAATGGAGATGAAACACTATGTGTTTGGTCTCTATGGATTCAGAAGACCATAAGCTAACATAAGCATGCATGTAATGTGTTTATAAAGGAAGTTTGAGTGAAAAATGTACAATACACTAGAGAATTTCAAAAACGGAAATTCGATTTTTGTCATTTATTTCTGAAAATCACACAATAATAGTCAACAGTTTTTGAACAAAAAATATCTTTGTCTAAGCCTTTGCTTGACAGACATGTGTAATTGTTCAATAAAATGTGTAAAGAACTATGAAAAATCGAACTTTATTTACAAATAGTCCCAGGCGTTTTTCTTAGGAGTGCTTGGAACTTTCTAAGCAATGCTTTCTCCTCGTCACTCTCCAGTAATTGTTCCAGAGCCTGTTCCACTATAAATCGTTTACTGCTTGCTATCATAAAAGAGCTAAAATAATAAATAATGCTATAATTGTGTGTATATATAGATATATATTTGATTCTTCGGTCTCTGTCTCATATAAATCTCAGCGCGCTCTCGCTCCGTAAAGCCTTGTTTATACTCAACGCGTCCGTTCGCTTTCTGCCGTCTCCTGACGCTGTTTGCGTTATATCCCTTACTATATAGTACCACCCCTTGCAAGGCTACAGAGACCTCCTATTTGCTAGAATACGTCATGGTAACCTTCCCCTGATTGGGTAAGAAAAATATTTCTCCATCAGCAATTTTTCCATTGGTTGTTGCCTGTGAATCTGCCAAACGACATCGATTTCATTGGCCTTTGGCGGTGTGTATACAAGCCGGGTATCTCCGGGTATCCAGTTATCACTGTTTTCAGTGGAATCTGAGGAAGACGGCAAAAAAGGCCGCACCTCTCTATCATGAATAGTTTTTAAGATAAATACACATTTGTAAAAGTATGTCATTTTGGGCGGTGCCGCCCAATTCGTCCTCGGAGGGGCCAAAGATATATTCATAGATAATAGACAAGAGGTTATAGACTAATAATTTATTAAAAACCCAGTTTTGACTGACATTAAACCTATTTTTAGACCTTACTGAAAACGTTCCAGCGCGACATCCGACGAGTTTTCACAGATCGCGTCACACATGTACTGAGCCATGGTCCTCACGCTTGGACAAAAACTTCTAAATAGGCCTTTGTTGTGTTGTAATTGCATCTCAGAAATTCAACATTCACCTTTAAAAGTTAGAGACCAGGCTTGTTTATAAATTTCTGCGTTTCATTTGTTCGTCAACTGAAGCGTTATGCTGTTGTGGAATTAGTCGGATCGTTATCTAAGGATGTTTGTTCAGTGTTTGTTTCTTATCCTTTGCAGGTTATTGGGCTTAGGCCTAAAGGAGACCCACGTATCAACTGCGCAGCCAAGGTAATGCCCACATCACACTGTATTCTAGCTTAAATGTGTACAATGTTTGGTGTAACGTGATTTCACGAAGTACAACATGTTTGTGGATCAACATCTTTGTTGATCCTGGAACAACATTCCAATCAACCAATCAGATTTGAGGGACAAGTTTATTGTTTATGTCAAGTTTAGGCGTACAACCAGGGTTATGTGCTTCTAAAACCGGGTATTATTCCCCTCTGGTTTTAGGGAGAAGTTATGAGTCGGGTTAGGTTTAGGGGTAGGCTTAATTTTTCAGACAGAAAAGTTCCATGATCAACAAAATAAGTTGGTCCGGGAACATGTCTTATTTGGCAGAATCACAGTGACGACGATGCCAGGATGAGTGTATCATGATGGTGCGAGTCTGAACTAATATGCTAATGTTTCCATCTTGGGTTTTTACACATCTGTTTGTATCTGGTCTCTCTCCACGCTGCCTATAGGGCCAGCAGTATTAATGGTGGGTAAGATGTCGGGCCCCCCTCCCTCCCTCCCCCCATTGTGTCCCGGGCCTTTTCCATCTCTTTGCTGCCTCTCTCCTGTACTGCTTTGTCTATGGTGCTTTTAACTGCCCTCTTTCTAGAAATGATGTATACCTTCAGACCCCCCAGCCATTGAGAACAAAGTGCGTAGTGTCTTGGTTGAACAACCCTAGCAGTGGGTCCTTCCTCACCATAGGCCCCTCTGTTTATTCCAATCGGATTTGAATGATTCACAAGATTTCCTACCATTAACATGCAAATTGTGAAATGCTTTTAAACTAAGGGTGTGCGTCATTGCGTGTTCACTTTTGGGCATAGTGAAGACCTTTCCAATCTGTCAGTTGGTTTCTTAGCAGGCAACCCTTTTTCGGTGGAAGGGTAGCATTTTAGGTGGTCTTTCTTGGCCATACTTTGGACCAGGGGTGTCCCACGGGAGTTCAGCTCCTGCCTGGGAGTTTCTAATGATCCCAAAGCCCTTGATTGGATGTTTCAGGGATGCTTATTTGAGCTAGAGATCAACTCTACTGAAAGGTGGTCCTCCAGCAGGATTGGACACCCCTGGTCCAAGGTATCGCTACGCAACGAGCATCTTAAATGACTATAAGCAGAAGGGCTGCTGCACTTGACATCGTATTCTGGTCAGAAAGGACCAACTTGTATTGGAAGGGACCAAGTTATGACATGTAAATGAACAAATAGTTTGGTTTACGTTGACAATATCCTGTATTCTTGCTACTATTGGCGCTTTTCCACTACACAGTACCAACTCGACTTGACTTGGCTCACCTTTGTTTGGTTTTCCACTGTGTAAAAGTTGTACCTATACCTGCTTTCGGGTACTTTTTTTTGTATCACCTCCGGTGAGGTTATGAGCGAGCTGAGGCGATACTGAAAACAATGCCGACTTCTGATTGGTTAGAGAGAATCTGATTAGTCACTATTCACTGCACGCGCCAGATGGAGTATCCAGAATAACCCCGCCATTTTAAAATAGTTTGGCCAGAGATGGTTACTAAACTTACTACTATTAATATGGCAACTCGGAAGAATATGCCGTGGTCACATGAGAAGGTTCAGACTTTCCTTTGTTTGGTGGCCGAAGAGAGGATCCAGCGAGAGCTTGATGGGGCAATGAGGAATGAAAGTCGTCGCTATGATGACCGGGTACTATTTGTGGCGGTATTGTCTGCATTGGAAAACGGAGCGAAAAGCGAGCCAAGGTGAGGCGAGGGGAGGCGGTACTGGTAATGCAAAAGCGCCATAAGTGCTCACACCGAAAATCCTTTTTAAATAGCTAAATCCTGTGATTTAGCTCAGATTTGATGCCATGAATCAGGCAAACCAGCCACTGTTCACTGTGAAAGCCTGTTACCTTGTAAACATGACAGCTCTTTAGTGTTGTTCAGGCCACATTAATGTTTAAGCTTACAAGTGCTTATTTAGCACTTATGTTTGGATCACCATATCATATCAGTTGCTAGTAGGAATCCACGCAAAAGTGAAATGCGTTTGGGTCAAATTCATGGTTTCAACAGGTATTCCAATTGATTTTATTGACCTAGTAATATATTTTTCTCCCCCTTGCAAAACATTGCCTTTTGACCTCAGAAACCTCTTACGAATTCTTATGAACACGTCCACAAACATCTAACCGATATCAGACACGAGTTATGCAATGTTGGACCCATTTCAAACACTTGTTTGCTTCCTTGGCGTAGTTCTTCGCTGCAGATGTGAGCCGTTCCTATCAGACCTGCCATGTTTTTGACTCGACTCCCGTGAGAACTGGCCTTATCACTCAGTCATTCTTGTCCCTCGTGACTTCTCTGAGAGCTCTCACCCGTGTGACCCTTGAAGGTATACAGCGGACACAAGGAAGTGCTCTCCGCTCCTTCGGGAACTCTCTGAACTCTTAACGCTTTTGCAAAATTATGCTGATGGATTCTGCTTTCTCTATCTTGCCATTACTTACTAAACAAACTTCCACAAATAAGTCCTTGCAATGTTTCTGTGGGACTTTCACACAAGAAAGTTGCGTTTTTGGTCTTCCAAAAGTACTTTTCCAGTGATAATACCACATCTCTTTGCGCACAAGCAACTGTGTTTGGTGTTTTTTACACATTTCGATTCCACGCCTTATCAAAATTGCATTAAAGGAGTAGTCCACTCTTAAATAAACATTTGCTGATAATTTACTCATCCCCATGTCATCCAAGATATCCATGTCTTTCTTTCTTCAGTCGAAAAGCAATTAAGGTTTTTGATGAATATAATTTCTCCATATAATGGACTTCAATGGGAACCAAACGGTTCAAGGTCCAAATGACGGTTTCAGTGCAAACTGTTCAAAGGGCTTTAAACGACACCAGACGAACTCGTTTATCAAATGAACAAATCTTTTCCAGAGTCAATTCGTTCGTTAAATGAACCAATTGACTCGAAAAAAGATTAGTTCATTTTGATGAACGAGTTCAAACAGAGACTCAAGAACGCTCATCACAGAACAGAGCAAGGCGAGCATTTGAGCTTATAAAACTTAAACTTCGTTATTTATTTATTAAATGAGTGATTGTTTCGCTAGACAAGACCCTTATTCATCGTCTGGTGTCGTTTAAAACGCTTTGAAGCTGCACTAAAACTCTCATTTGGACCTTGAACCGTTTGGTTCCCATTGAAGTCCATTATATGGAGAAAATCCTGGAATGTTTTCATCAAAAACCTTAATTTCTTTTCGACTGAAGAAAGAAAGATAAGTAAATTATCTGCAAAAGTTTTTTTTTTTAAAGTGAACTACTCCTTTAAAACCGCTATTGTGAAAATACAGTGAATGCACAGCAGTGGTCATACATAAATTATAGACCGATTGTTCTTACATAAATCGTATCGAAAAGGAGTAAAGTGAATTTCTGTAACATTTTCTAGTTTGCGTTGAATGAATGCTGTGTATTTACAGCAAAGACGGTTTGTGTGAAAGCTACGAATGAAACGCTGCACTTCTTGAGCTTCTGTGCTGATTCTTAATAATTACATTCTTCACTTGAATTTGATTATTAAATCATGAATCATGGTCCTGTAGTGCTTTTTGATGCTTTAAAACGACTGACTAAACACCTTCTTTTAGTGTTTCTATGATCTTCTTTTTGGTTGGACTCCCGCTGTCTGCAAGCATGCGTCACCTTTGACCTTTCTCTAGATACACAGCCATTTCAAAAGCTTACGGCTTCCAGCACATCATCTCATTCGGTTCGCCTAATGAAAGATGGACGGGTTACTGAATGCACATTAGGATCAGAACCTTGCAACTGTTCCTGAAACAGTTTGTTGCTTCCTGCTACTGCTGGATATAGACTGTGATGGAGTTGTGGATTCATGCGTTCATATACAGTACATGATGCAAAGTCCTGTCTGTATTGTACGAAAGGCTGTTCTGTGTGTGTAACATGCTTTAGGAAATGTTGATGTCTTTGTGCATTTGAAGGGGGTGTTATTTTTCCTCGTCATCAGTTTGAGTGATGTGAGGGCAGTCTGTTGCTACGGGCAACTGCTCGTGAGTCACATGACACGTATTGAAGTGCAGCAGTGTGATCTCAGTGTGCTTTGCTGTGGTGTCTCCAGGTGCAGAGAGACACCCCCCTGCAGATGCAGTATTTCCCCACTGAGGGCGTGCTGGACAAGAGCTACTACCCCTATTACGGCAAGAAACTGCATGTGAGTACAATGCAGCAAGATCAGTGTTTAAATGTGGAGGTGCGCGATATAGCGGTGACCGTTGTCAGAATAAATCATGTGAAAAATATGACCTGTATATTAAAAATAAATATATTTAAAGAATATATAATAAAATATAAACATATTTAGCATATTTAAAGGTGCCATCTGGGAAAAAATATCAATTCATACACCATATTCCATACCAGATGGGGGCAGTATACCTCCAGAAAAATACCTCCGCGGCCGCGCGCAGCCGCGCACTCATGTCTTCAAACAACACGGGCGAGCGGGTCTCCCTCACGCATATTAATCAGTAAAACTAATAGTAAAAGGTTGGAGGACCGCAGTTTCATGTGGATCATTTGGAGATTTTCAGAGATTAGAGACTAAATGAACAACATCTCAATACTAAATTATAAAGGCCGTCTCATTGACAAGCCGGTGCATTTCGCAACCCGGTCTCATCCCAAGACGTCATATAACTGACGTTTTGGGACGTCTTTTGACCATACGTCAATATTCGCCTTTTTAGGGCCCCCTTAAACGTCGGTAGATGAGGTTATGGGATCCTAACTCTACCCCATACCTAAACCTAACCCTAAACCTAACCCGTCACCTAATTGACGTTAAAGGTAAAGCGTCAGTTGTATGACGGCCCGGGATCGCCATCTACCGACGTTTAAGGGGGCCCTAAAAAGGCGGATGTTGACGTATGGTCAAAATACGCCCCAAGACGTCAGTTATATGACTTTTTGGGATGAGACTGTGTTACATTTCGACGATATGGGAAAATTAAAGCCCAGGCATTTTTAGTTTATGGTATTCGTTTTGTTCATGTTACATTTTTATCATTAGTTTGAATTAATTTGACAGACAGCATTCCCTGATGTGGACCAAGCTAGCGCCTTTCAGAGCTGCCAACTCTCACAAATTCACCGTGAGACACACAACTTTTCACACACTCACGCCACATCCATTTTGTCATGCACAGAAAAGGACACAGAGACCGATCTCAGCTCTCAGATTCTGTTAATTTTATTACGCAATTCAAACAATAAATGCAGTTTTGGCGCTTGTAAATGTTAGACGACAGATCCCTAGCGCACGTGAACCGATCATCTCTACTAGCTAATGGTAAACGAACACGAACACTGTTGAAAGATATGTTACAACTTAGCAAAATGTATTCCTCATGCATAATATCGACCAATCATTTATTTAACTCATCCCTGAACTGAAATTTAGTAGCGGGCTGTATTTCCACACGACATCACGACATGACATGCAGGTTCAAGTACACACAAGCCGGCGCGACTTACTCGTGTTACTGCAGTTTGGCTGGTGCTAACGTTTTTGCCCGCCCGCATACCGCCTCCCATGGCCGAAACTGGTATTACGACACCTGCCGGGCCGGGGCTAATAATTTAGCATGCTAATTTAGGTTATATCTCGGCAGCACTATAACTTGCAAGTTTTTTAATAACATCATTGCGCTTATTTCTTCTCATTCTTTTGATGTGTGTAGCTCATTTTTTGGATATTTGTACCTCAATTATTCCATATGGCACCTTTAAAAAATAGAATAAAATATAAATATTATGAATTTGTGAATTTTATGAATGAAAATTAATTATTTGATATAAAATAAATATTTCAAATTCATTTTAAAATGTAATGTATGAAAATATAGATGTAAATGTATGTAATATTAATTTTTCAATTAAGTGGTCTGATTGCACCTTTAATGGGAGACGTGAAAATTAGGGCTTGTTTTTTTTTTTATGTATTAAACATGAAATATACATATATACACAAGAATATTTTAAAATATATATTTTTTAATATTATATGTATATTTTATATGTATAAATATAAATATATATAATTGTTTTTTATATTTTATTTGAATGTTTACATTTAAAAATGTATTCTTTGTATATTTGATATATATACAAAATGTATCATCTATAATTTTTACTTATTCTATGCCCCCAGTACTAGCGTTATACACTAAACAGTTTTTAGAGATAAAACTCTTTACATTCGATCATCATGAAAACAAATCTCAGAGAACGGTTGACTAAGTACCAATGTTTTATTAGACTAAAGGTTCATTTTGCGCCGGAGTTCTCCTTTAAAAAGATTGAGGTAAAATTGACAAGATATTTAATAGCATCAGCTTTATGTGATCGGACACAAGAACAAGTTCTGGATTTGTTCAAGTTCTGGGAAAGTTTGTCTAGAACCAAAAATCATAATATTTAAAATCCTATATTATGAGATTTTTGGTTTTAGACAAACTTTCCTAGAACTTGAACAATTTGTATATATATATATAATTGGTGTCCATATTTAAAGCAACACTAAGTAAGATTTTTTACTTTAAAAGAATGTTTCCAAAATTGTTTCAGTTGTTCATTAAGTTGTGGTATGGCTAAAATGCACTTATGCGGTCCTCTATCTGATATCCACGCTATGTAAGATTGCCAGATCGGGTCGCGTTTCTGTAGTTCTAATGAGACATAATGCTACATTCACACCGGACGCGAATAGCGCGTCAAATTCGTGCCTGACGCGTCTAGTTTGACGTTTGACCACTTTGTGTTAATTCGCCTGCCAAGAGTGAAACTGGCGCGCGTAAAAACAAAAGTTTGAAGCGAAATTTACGTGTGTGACGCACGTCAGAATCGAAATCCATTGGCGGCCATTGTTTTTATGTCGACCGAGCATTCACCAAGAGAGTTACCGCTCTGTTTTTACTCTGGAGAGCAGAACAGCGGCGTGGGGATCATCGTCGCCGTATATCTGTGTCCTCCGTACCCTTCCGACGCGAACCGTTTGGCTATAGTTTCACCATTTGCTCGCTCGATGACGGCCGCTGTCAGCGGTACTTCCGCCTGTCACGCGCCCAGTTTGATGACATGTTGTCCCGCATCAGAGCGAGGATCACCCTCGCCCTCATCCACCTAATCTAGCTGTCATTTATTTTTGTTTTGATGATAAATAGAGCCAGCTTCCAAAAGTTATTAACCTGTCCTGTGATTTTTTTCTCTCACGTCCAGACACGAACTTATGCACATATGTTGATTGTCTTTACATCATAATACTATTTCATATAATCTAGATATGGAATGAATAACATTCAGTACAAAATGAACATGTCTCGTATATACGAATAATGTTTTAAGTGTTAAAATATTTGCTTTGTTGTGCATAATCCCACCATGCATTTAGTCATATTACAAAATAATTTATTGAAGCATCCAGACACTTAGCAGCTAGGCTACTGATTGGTTAAAGCGGCGTGAATTCACGCCAAAGTTCAGATTTTTCAACTCGTGCGGCAGGCGCGAATTTGCGTCAAACGCGTGAATGCACAAATGGCAAATGCACAAACTAAATCGTTCGCGCGTAACGTGCTTAAAGCGCCAGACGTTCAATTCACGGCATTCGCGCAAACGAGGCGTATCCGCGTCTTCCGCGCCGCAGGAATTTTTTACGCATGTAACACGTCTTTGCATTGACTTAACATTGAAATCATTCGCGTCTGACGCGTTATTCGTGTCCGGTGTGAACGCACCATAAGAAAACTACAAATTTGACTTGCTTTGCGTCAAGCGTTACCATAGTCATTATTTGTGATGCGATCTGGGAAAACCCACCACATGGTGTAATTTGTCATATTACAGGTTTTGAGACCCTTTACACGCTGAGTTCAAGCCCTTTCCAAATCTGTTTTTATGTCTTTTATCGTTTGTCTATAACAAAAGTTATGGTTATCTGAAGTCGGCTGATCGCTGTGATTTTCAGAAATGGAATTTTGAGAAAACCAGGTTTAATTAACGGTCACGTCCTGCTAGCGGGACAACTGGCACTCTATTTATTGCCTTTTTTTCATATCACATATTTTAGTAATCATCATAGATTAGGTATCATTCGAAAGCTTACAAACTCAAAATTCATCCTGTGAAAACCGAAACTGACATTGAATCTATATTTAGACCTTATTGAAAACGTACCGACGGGTTTTCCCAGATCGCATCACATTTAGTTTTTCTGTGTTTCTGTTGTCGCAAAACATCATACGTTCATGAAATCATGCGACATACTCTACCTCGTCTGTGGACATCGTTAATTCCAAAGCGGGTGTGGCTGCGGTAGGCTAAAATATTTACGACAGCGCTAATGGACAGTTCCGCTTCCAACCTGTAGGGCGACGGCAGAGGAAAAGTTACTTGGTGTTGCTTTAATTATTGCAGAGTTTCTTAGCATGATCATTTCTGTAACTTCTGTGGTTTCCGCTTGCGTCTCCCCCAGGCGAGCTACGTCCAGCCCGTCGTAGCCGTGAAGCTTCTGCTGGCTGAGGAAGACTACAACTCTGAGCTCGTCATCGAGTGCAAGGTGGAGGGATCCGACCTGATCAACAACGACGAGCGCGACAAGTTCATGGGCCGGGTCACCTTCCGGATCAACGTGTCCAAGTAGCCTGAGCCAATCCCGGAGACGCACGATGTCAGTTCCTCTCACTCAAAACCCGTCCCTTCTCATGTTTATCACACTCACCTCGTCCCCTATGTGGCGTCCTGCGAGTTCGAATCAGGGTCGTAGGACGAATGCTCGTCTAGGGTCCGGTTTGATTCCCGTCCTAGATCACAGTGTAGTTCGATGCATGCAGACCTTTACTGGCCCTGCGTCACGGATGGGTCAGGGTTGGAAGAAGAGTGTGTATGTGACGTTATTTACGGTTTTAGGACTTATTTCTCATCAGAACCACCCTTTTATCCAAAAACACCCCACCGGAAATGAAATGCAATGGTAAAAATAAAAAAAAGAAGTCACATTGATTCTCCTCCGACGCCTCCCCGTAAGAGAGAACGTAGTGTCATCGTGTAGTAAGTATAGGGACCTGTAAATAGATGCATCAACACATGATGTGCTCCCCTCATAGTACTGTTTAGCCTGCCGTGTGTGTGTGTGTGTGTGTGTGACGTGAAGCCTCTATGTACATATTTAATGGATTTTAAACACTGTTTCCTCCGTCATCGCTCTCACTTTGTCTGACTGCTGTAAGAAATCAAGAGTATGAAATTATATAATAGCTGTAATTTAAGATTATTGAGAATTTAAAAAAAAATAGGGATGGGGGAGGGGGAAGGGAAAACACCAAAAACAACAACATCTATATCGAACCCCGTCCACCATCTGAGGGAAGTGATTTTTTTTAAACCTCTGCAGAAACTGTTCTTTGTGCAGACGCCTTACGATCTGTATGAATTTAAAAATCTTGAAATAAAAGTGATTTTAAACAAAGGTTTGTTTTGGCTGTATCGAGTGTTTTCTTCACAGAGCTGCTGAATGGGCCTTGCGTGAGGACGTCGTTGAAATTCATAACCGCAAATAATGAACTTAATGTATGTTTGACTTGAAAATAATTTGAAATGTTCAAATGCAAGTCAAGATGATGAGAGCTGTCAAATTAATCCTGCTATCGTTGAGTGAAAAATATATTTTTGATTTTTAGGATTATTTGAAAAATAGAAAGTTTTTTTTTTTTTTGTAAGAGTGTTTTTGTAATAGGTCTTTACTGTCACTTGCAGAATAAAAGTATTACAGACCCCAAACTCGATCAGTAGCTTTTAACTGCTTATATTTCAGAAATATGAAATGTTAAAATGCATTTCATGAGATGGCAACATTTTCAGAATAATCCTGCTTCGTGCTACCAATGAGAAACCGACTATTTGTCAATGTACTCTTAAAAGCAATAGAAATACATCACTGTTTAAATGTTTAATTCTATGCAACTGTCATATAGTCTGACTGTCAAGACTGTAAAGTTATTACTGTACCTGTTTAAAACGACAGAAACGCGTTGTAAGTTTGCCCTCTAGCGGCTCTCATGCGCGTTACATGATTCTGTGAGAGAAGGGTTTTCTCGACACACAACGGGAATGGGGATTTTAAATACAGTTCATTGCAAAAGTATTCGTACCCCTTCGCTCCGCCCTGAAATTAAATTTCTATTTGTTGAAATAAAGTGGCCAGAATCAAGCCTTTCCTCAGTGAAGATGACCACGTGGTCTCAAGACAGAGACCACAATCTGTACATTATTTAGATCAAAGGGGTTCAAACAAACAGGCAGAAATGCATGAAATATTTAATGAATGTAACTGTATAAAAACAACAACAGTGGCATAAGCGAGATGTTACTGCTAGTAGCATCATGAGAAAAGTTAGGCTAGGCTAGGCTACGCACCTCATCACTGTGACCTGACCTGAACTGACACTTCTGCCGCTATCTACAAGGTAGGCTACCTCCAGCATGTGACTGGGGTGTGTGTTGACACTTCAGAGAGCCTTCATTGGCTGTCAGGCCTCAAATCTGCCCTGCTCTTGATAACAGAAGCATTAACACTCTGGGTCAAGAGCAGAAAATAGGGGCTTGAGAGGAGAAGTGACATGACCAAGTGGCTGGAGAGTGTGCTGATAAATGAGCTTTTGCCCTGCAGGAACCTGACCTCTGCTATGAGAAAGCTGGTCCTGCTCATCACAGATGTAGAACCATCATGTGAATTCTTAAAGTTTTGGACAACAGTTTTATCATGTGATAAACATTCATCACGACTCAGAAAGCTTTAAAAACAAGGTTAGTTCATCCTAATGTAAATTCTGTCAATACTCACCCTCATGTCTTTCCAAACCTGTAAGACTTTCGTTCATCTTCAGAACACAAATGAAGACCTTTCTGATGAACTGAGAGCTTTCTGTCCCTCCATTGACAGTCTAAGCAACTACCGCTTTGATGCTTCAAAAAGGTAAGATCGTGAAATTAATCCATATGTCCTTATTTTTGTCGATTTGGAAACTTATTTAGAGAAGTTCCCTCCGTGTACAGTGTGCAGTCAGGATTTGTTGAGTCTCAACCACCAGTTCTGAACAGCAGAGCCCTGTAGCCTATTACACTACAGTGCACAATTGCTTATTGTTTTGAGTTTTTTTAGGATTACTTATTTTTATACATGGTTATTTCTATTAAGTTACCCTGTGGTGAAAGTCAAGCTTTTAATGTCTATGTGGTGTTTTTTATATGCTTTAAGACAAACCATGTGCAAATTCATGTGTCAGCAGGCAGCACTATTGCAGAGTAGCCTATTTTCTCCTTTAAACTGCAGTCTCCAAAACACGGTTTACAGAGTTACATTCAAGCTATTTTAAGGCATTAAGATTTTTTTTTTCGAGAAGACAACATTTATTTAAATGTTATTTGGCATTTTGGTGATCAAAGATGAGTTTTAAGGGATAAAACTATTGCCTGCTATGGCCACGGGTGACTTTAACGTTAGACTGTCAGGTCTGTAAGAGTGCCGACGATGGCCACCAGAGGGCACTCCTCCTGTCTCCGGATCTTATAATGAACTGCATTTCCCATGATTCATTGCCTGGTTATGTTACGTTTCCCTCCACCCGTGTGTGATTATTTTGTAATCAAGTATACAACTCCGAGCAGTAGACACTTAACACGACACTTTCATGTCTTATACTAAAGGACACATTCAAACTATATTTGACCATGCATTCATAATGAATTTTTTTTCTGCTCTTCAAGTAGGCCTACCTTCCATGTCCACTTTTTATTGTTTACCATTTTTCCAGACACAGACTTTAAAAATATATTAATAATAATATCACATTCCATCTCTTTCCATGTTCTCAACTTTCCTAAAATGTAAAGGCAAACTGTCAAAATGTGACACTTTCTTGTAGTTAAACATAGTCAAAGTAGCTATGTTTCTGAATTTCCGAAGTTGTGAATTTAACTTATGGACAAAACTGTAAACACAAAACAAAATATCGCATAAAACATTTGGAAATAAAGCAGCGTTTCCATCCAGTGTGTTTTTTTTTTTTTTTTTTTTTTTTGGGGGGCGATATCACAAAATCCACCTAAAAATGGGTGGATGAAAATGATGATCTACACTTGAGGTTCCTCCTGTGTGAAACTGAGGAGATCTTCCCTAAACTAGTGTTTTATTGTCTGTTATTACTATATTGTGTGTTGTTTGTTTTATTCTTCTTCATTTGTACAGCAACTTCTGTTGTGTTTATTTGTGCATTATAAAAAAAATTAAATGAAATAAATGAATCTTCACATCCACTGAACTCGCTGCTGCACCAGTTGGTCGAAATGTATTAAATAACACAAAATGTCTCAGACAATTTGACAATCTGCTCACAGCTCTCACCTGGACACATAAGATGACAGCCTAGAAGTGTGTCCAAGAAAGATTTAGAGAGTAGCTTAAAAATATTAAATGGCAGGATTTAAAGGAGTAGTTCACTTTCAAAGAAAAATTAGCCCATGATTTACACACTATCACCGCTAATAGTGGATGGAATCAGGTTGCATTATTGACCGTGTACCGACATGGATTGAATCCTGACATCTGCATGCAACTCGCCATTTATGAAGACTCAACTGGGATTGAGAAATTAATTCAATGATCCATCCTTATTGCCCAACATTGCGCTGCTTGCCTCAGTTCGTCCCCAACATTCCCTCTGCAAGCTTCATCAGTCATTCGCCCGAGCTCGTGACTGAATCCTCTTTGCCACACTCCTCATCCGCAAACCCCCCAACACCCGAACCTATGGAGATCAGTGCAGGTCGTCTAACCACTGCTGAGCGTACTCGCCGTCGCAACAATAACCTGTGTCTCCACTGCGAAGCCTCCAATCACTATCGCATGGACTGTCCTATTCGCCCCAGGCGCTCGGTGGTGAGTACCATTGATCTACCCTTTTCTGTTACTAATTTGGCACTAACCCCTGTAACCATGAAGTATCACCGCCAGCACTCTGTTTCAGCAAAAGCTCTTATAGATTCCGGCACGGCGGGGAACTTCATCTCAGCCTCATTGCTCAACCGCCTCCAAGCCCGCCGACGATTTACGCGATAAAACATCCTTTCCATTCTGGGCAAACCACTGGGGAGAGGAAGCATCTAGTATTACAGTCCAGTCGTACATTTGTCACTGGGTTATTTACATGTTCCTTTTATGTCCTGGAGGACTCGTTCTGGGACGACCATGGCTCATTCAGCATTCAACGGTCATGTGTTGGGCCACAGGTGAGGTATGTCAATGGAACGAATACTGCTGCCTTCTGTCAGTTAAGAGGAGACTGTCTAAGCCTACTACTACAGTGTTCCTGGGATCTACGTCTGTTGAAAGTCAAGACACTGATTCTGTCCCAAGCATTCCATCTGAATTCGAGAGTTTCAGCACGTGTTCAGTAAACAGATGGCCACCACACTTCCGCCTCACCGACCTTGGGATTGCGCCATTGAGTTACTACCTGGGGCTGCCCTACCGCGGGGGAAAATGTATCCCTTGTCCATTCCAAAACACAAGGCCATGGAGGACATATGTGGAGGAGGTTTTACAACAGGAGTATATCCAACCATCTACGTCCCCAGCAGCATCAGGCTTCTTCTTCGTCAGAAAAAAGGATGGTGGCCTTTGTCCTTGTATCGACTACCGGATTTTGAATGCATCCACGATCAAATACAGATATTCTCTGCCTTTGGTACCCTCTGCTCTTGAACAACTACGGTCAGCGGTAATCTTCACAAAGCTCCACCTATGCAGCGCCTATAACCTGATCCGCGTGCGCAAGGGAGACGAGTGGAAGACGGCATTCATTACTACCGCTGGCCACTATGAATATCGGGTCATGCTCTTCGGTCTGTCCAACTCACCATCAGTCTTCTGGGTTTATGAATGAGGTCCCGAGGGTAAGATCTTCGTTCCACCCCGACTCCAGATACCCCTCGTAGACTCGGTGTATACCTCTCCCGGATCCATACATCCAGGTAGCCATCAAACCCTTACACTTCTTCAAGAATGCTACTGATGGCCCAAGATAGCCCAGGATACTGCCCGGGACGTGCATGGTTGCACCACCTGTGCCATGGCCAAGGTGCCCCCACGTTTACTAGAGGGAAAGCTGATACCTCTCCACATATCGAATAGACCCTGGTCACACATTGCTGTCGATTTCATAACTGACCCCCCTCTGAAGGTAAAACCTGCATACTCGTTGTCATCAATAGATTTTCTAAATCCTGCAAACTATTAACACTTTCCGGGCTTTCCACCACATTCAAGACCACCAAACACCTGTTCACTGAAATATTTTGCCACTTTGGCATTCCAGAAGACCTGGTCTCTGATCGAGGACCCCAATTCATATCTCACGTCTGAAAGTCCTTCTTTAAGTTATTGGGAGTGTCAGTCAGTCTGACAACGGGGTATCATCATCAATCTCACGGTCAAGCAGAACGTAAGATTCAAGAGATGTACCTGCGGACCTATTGTCATGACTCACAGGACCACTGGAATAGATATCTGCCAAGGGCTGAGTATGTTCAGAACTCACTCCATCAGTCCTCCACTGGTCTAAGGCCTTTCTAGTGCATCCTAGGCTACCAACCAACACTGTTTCCTTGGTCTGGGGAACCATCGGACGTCCCATCTGTTCAGCATTGGTTCGTAGAGAGTGAGAGGGTCTGGGACTCAGCCCATTTCCATCTTCAAAGGGCAGTTCTGAGGCATAATTTGCAGGCAGATACCTGTCACAGGGCTACTCCTCTCTACACTTTAGGCCAGTTGGTGTGGCTCTCGACCCAGGACATACGCCTTCGGCTGCCCTCACGTAAGCTGAGTCACAGGTAAATCGGGCCATTCGCGATTGAGAGGCAGATCAACCCTGTGTCCTACTCTTTAGTACTTCCTTGTCACTACAGAATAGCTCCCACCTTCCATGTGTCCTTGTCAAAGCCTTACATCGCACCCATTTAACCTCGGCCTACAGAATCGAAAAACGCCCCCCTCCTCCTCCAGTGGACCCTGCAGAGGACATGGTTTACCAGGTTCGCAACCTCCTAGACTCCCGTCATCAGGGGACAGCTTCAGTATCTTCTGGACTGGGAGGGGTTTGGACCGGAGGAACGCAGCTGGGTTCATCGGGACGACATCTTGGATCCCACTCTCCTCCAAGACTTCCGGGATCATCCAGATCGTCTAGCCCCCCGTCCGTGGGGTCGCCCTCGTTGTCGGGGTCTACGGCCCTCAGGAGCTGGCTGTGGAGGAGGGGGTACTGTCACAGATCCAATCATCGATGAAACCACCCCATCAATCTCAACTCAGCACACCTGGTCCTGTTCATCATCCCCGGGAATTCTAATCTCTCTCACCTGCTCTTAATCACCCCTCACCTTGATGCACACTGTTCATAAGCCACAGACATCCTTCACTCGGTGTCCAGTCTCATCTTTCCGATACCTGTGACTCGCTGGTTCTTTGATCTCGTGGTCTAGTTCCAGATATTGATCTGCTTCAAGTGGTTTACCCAATATTCTAACGTCCAGTTTGTATCTCCTCTGCAGAATCAGTGAGGTGGCTTTCCTGTTGACCCTGTGTCTGTCCTGTACTGATCTCTACTATTTCAAAGCATTCTACAGTAATACATGGCTGATCCCATCAAGCTCTTCCTGTACCGGCCATTCACAAATCCCATGGGGCTAAAGACTATTTGGTGGCATTACGAGCCTTCAAGTATCGTGGAGTTGCTTTTCTTTATTACTTTGGTGTCTTCGTTCCTCAATATAAGCGTGACCGTTACGAATCTGCCAGGAAGTGAGTCTATATTGCATTAATGGACTGTGAGGATGAAAGTTTGAGTGGCCAAAGACTATCCAAGGATCACAGATGGAGAATTGCAGAGATTACTTGAGTCTTGGGGTCAGAAAAAAAAAAAAAAAAAAAAAAAACCTACATCACCGAATGTCGTTTGGGAGGCTTCTGCCATGACTGTCCCAGTTCCCTGACCTGATGAGTGGGCTGAACTGAAGAGAAGAAGCACCAACGTGCAACATGCCTCTGGGAATCTGAAGGATCTGGAGAGATTCTGTATGGAGGAATGGTCTCTGATCTATTGTCAGTTGTTCTCCAAACTCATCAGGCATTATAGGAGAATACTCAGAGCTGGCAAAAGGAGATTGCAAAAAGTATTTAATAAAAGGGTGCCAATAATTACAGTATGGTCAACGTGTTTTGGATAAAATCCTTTATTTCATAATGTGATCTCCCCCATCCAGAATTTTGCCATTTTTGGAATGAAAGATCAAAAGGATAAACAATGCAGATTTATTTTTTACAGCCAGTTTTGACCATATTTACCAGGGGTGCCATCAATTCATGACTGTATACACCTAGGCTTGAGAGTGAGTAAATCATGGGCTAATTTACATTTTCAACTACTCCTTTAATTTGACTGACAGGCCAATAGTAATTCAAGCATTACAACTCAAATCAATATTGGTTTGTTCATTCATGCTCATATACAGACAAAATAAAAAAGTATGAACCTGTTCATATTGACAGAAAAATAAGCGGGAAGGCATTATTGATACCTGAGGGCAAATTCTTTATATACCCTATCGGAAAGCACAGTGGGTCCTAAACCCAAATGAGGACTGTATTATCGGGTCGTTTGAATGAGGCTTTCAGCAGTTCACGGTTCGTGCTGCCATCACTACTCACCCGCAGTGGTCAGGAGTCTTTCTGGACTGCGAGAGAGGACATATCACTTTTTTATATGCAGACAGAAGGATAAGTTTGGATTCATCTTCTCGTATTAAGCTGAGCTGCAGGGCAAAGTGTCTGTTTGATGTGTGCTGGGATGAGTATAGTACCAACTCTCCCTGTCACTATTACTTACTGAGAGCTTTAAGGCCTCCTACAGCATGGTCATTTACAGTTTAAGATCAAACCCCTTTGGTGCCTTCAATGCTAATATTATGCTGTCCTCTTTTCTGTTGATTTTAATGTAAAGCACGCAAGACCTCCCCATTATAATTATGTAATCCCTTCTAAATTAAATGAGTATCCTGCATGTTATGTAATAGTTGGCTTGGCGTGCAGCCCATGTTTAATGTGATTGTATAAGAAGCAATGAAGCTGATACTGTCTTCATGCCATACCGCGACTAATTAAGATGACAACACGTGACGTTCTACTATCTGCAACACTATCAATGTTTACAAGTTATAATTACGAGCCCTACAAAGACGGACGCTTTGTTCAAGTTGGAATCTCGTAATTACGACATGGCGTGGACGCACCTTTATTGTTAGGAATTGTACATTTCTACATAGTAAAATCATGATTATTGTTCAAGCCATGATGGAACAATCATGTTAATAAGTTACGAGTGAACGGCTCTTAAGCCCTGAGTTTACGAGTTGTCAGTGAGAAATGTGGCGGAATATCACATTTATTTAGCAGTGACATTGTCCGATTTTTTTTATTTACAACAAAATCCAGTGCAAAATATAATAGCATTGTAATACACCAATGAATGTAATGATAACGATAACAGTGGCTTCATAAACTAATTATTATGAAAGACACACCTGAAATTTTTTCTTCATTTTCTAGAAGTGGAATTTAAAAACCTTGCTGTATTTTTGTTTAAATAATTAAGAGAAGGTACACCTCCAACTTGCTTCGATGAAAGTGTCTTGAACGCATCTGACATACGATTTCATAACTCGTAAATACGAACTTCCTTGGACTTGAACAGAACAATAATAAAATACAGTACAATGCAGATATGATATCCCACTTGCTGAGTACTATTTATAAAAGTGTTCTCGTAATCAAGGACAGATAATGTTTACTTACAGTGTCCTTGGAACAGTTTCGCAAAGCTTGGAAGGAAAGCATAAAATACAACCTAGACTTTCTGAGTAAAATGTTAGCAGAGCTTGAGTGTGCAAATCCTGTTTGTTATTAGTCAGTTGAAAAGTCTAATCAATGAGAAAGGTAACCACACACCTCAACTCAAATGCACGATTTGAGGTATCACTCACAGAGAACAAAGGTCTGACAAGTTTGTTTAAACCCCTAACCCTACGTCTGAGAGCTAGGCTAGTCTAAATGTAAACGTTAGCACAGCTCGCTCATTATTTAGTTCACAAATAGCCGTTGCAGCTCAAATGATTTTACCTTTATAAATAGCAATATAGTTAAATATAGTCAATAAAGTGAAATCTATAGGCCTAATTAAAATAATTGGTAAATATGTGAGGCCCTAAGTAAAAGACTGCCCACGAGACTGTCATCTTGGCAAAATCAACTCATTGTCAGGGTTTGGTAATGCAACTCCTCTGGTTACCACAAGGTGGTGATGTATTAGCAGTTATATGAGCAGGACCTGAATGTATGGTTATACAAGTGCACATTATTATTTAATAGAAGCTGAAGCTTTATAGATTCATAATCACTTTATCGCTAATTATATTGAGCTTCCTCCAGTTTGTTGAGATGGTGAACACACACGGAGCATCAAGAAAGCAGCGCATTTAGATTAAAGCGTTTAAGGTGACAGGTGATTTCAGCATTAATGAATAAACAGCTGTTCTGTCTTGGTCTTTATGATGAAAGGCACCCATATTTGATTTGCAAGACTATATTTACAACTATTTCAGTCAGTTTTTTTTTTTCTGTTGAATAATATTTCTCAAGAGCAGCTGAACAATTGACAGGACAGCAATTTGCTTGCTGCATGTTTTTGGTATTAAGCCAGTGCAAAGATGCGTTTCACCTTCAAGTTATTTATAGGTGGACAAAATAATTTGAAGGATTGATCCAGGGCAAAGCTTACGGTTTATCAACTAAAGGTGCCTCAAATGTTCTATTGTGTACCTTATGAACTTTATGTCTAAATATCTTATGAAGGACCAATGCTTGTCTTAATAGTTTCCATTCATCTTAATGCAATTGAGACATAAATATCACTAATAAAATGTTGAAATTCACATGAAAATCAGGGATTATCAGGGAACAAAACACTGGCAATGAAACCAAAGAAAAATGAACATAATTGTTACAGTAGCTCCCCCGTCCTGGAAGGCACATCCTCGCACTGATAATAGTCCAAACTAAAGATGGAGGTAGGGAGGGAGGGGAGGGGCCGGCAAAGGGCAGGAGAGAAGAGGCGATGGTGCCGAGAGAAACCAAGGTGGCGATGATGGTGGGTGGAGCCAGGGAGGCGAAAGCGGTGTGACTGAGGACCGAGGCAGAGGGAGTGGATGGATGAGGCATAGCTGAAGGCACGGAAATCCATGGCACAAGCAGATCAGACCAAAGTGGCGCCAGAGGGATGAGGGAGCCCGGTGGAGCCATACGGACGAGGGAGCCTGGTGGAGCCATAAGGACGAGGGAGCCCAGTGGAGCCATAAGGACGAGGGAGCCCGGTGGAGCCATAAGGACGAGGGAGCCCGGTGGAGCCATAAGGACGAGGGTGCCCGGTGGAGTCATAAGAACGAGGGAGCCCAGCGGAGCCATAAGGACAAGGGAGCCTGGTGGAGCCATAAGGACGAGGGAGCCCAGTGGAGCCATAAGGATGATGGAGCCCAGTGGAGCCATAAGGACGAGGGTGCCCGGTGGAGCCATAAGGACGAGGGAGCCCAGCGGAGCCATAAGGACAAGGGAGCCAGGTGGAGCCATAAGGACAAGGGAGCCTGGTGGAGCCATAAGGACGAGGGAGCCCAGTGGATCCATAAGGACGAGGGAGCCCGGTGGAGCCATAATGGTACGTTCACACCGGACGCGAATAGCGCGTCAGGCGCGAATGATTTTAATGTTAAGTCAATGCAAAGATGCGTTATGCGCATGAAAAATTCCTGCGGCGCGAGTGAGGCGTGAAGCGCAGCGGAAGACGCGAATGAGGCGTGGAGCGCAGCGGAAGACGCGAATACGCCCCATTCGCGCATCAAGTTCGCATGAATGGTGCGAATTGAGCGTCTGGCGCGTTAAGCGCGAATGATTTAGTTAGTGCCATTTGTGTATTCACACGTTTGACGCGAATTCGCGTATGCCGCCCGAGTTGAAAAATCTGAACTTTGGCGTGAATTTGCACCGTGTTAACCAGTCAGGAGCCTAGCTGCTTGCTCACATGGTGAAGTGTCTGGATGCTTCAATAAATTATTTTGTATATGACTAAATGCATGGTGGGATTATGTACAACAAAGCAAATATTTTATCACTTAAAACATTATTTCTATATACGAGACATGTTCATTTTGTATTGAATGTTATTCATTCCATATCTAGATTATATGAAATAGTATTATGATGTAAAGACAATCAACATATGTGCATAAGTTCGTGTCTGGACGTGAGAGAGAAAAAAATCACAGGACAGGTTAATAACTATTCGCGTCCGGTGTGAATGTAGCATAAGGACGAGGGAGCCCTGTGGAGCCATAAGGACGAGGGAGCCCGGTGGAGCCATAACAACGAGGGAGCCCAGTGGAGCCGTTAGGACGAGGGAGCCCGGTGGAGCCGTAAGGACGAGGGAGCCCGGTGGAGCCGTAAGGACGAGGGAGCCCGGTGGGGCCGTAAGGACGAGGGAGCCCGGTGGAGCCATAAGGACGAGGGAGCCCGGTGGAGCCGTAAGGACGAGGGAGCCCAGTGTAGCCATAAGGACGAGGGAGCCCGGTGGAGCCATAAGGACGAGGGAGCCCGGTGGAGCCGTAAGGACGAGGGAGCCCAGTGTAGCCATAAGGACGAGGGAGCCCGGTGGAGCCGTAAGGACGAGGGAGCCCGGTGGGGCCGTAAGGACGAGGGAGCCCGGTGGAGCCATAAGGACGAGGGAGCCCGGTGGAGCCGTAAGGACGAGGGAGCCCAGTGTAGCCATAAGGACGAGGGAGCCCAGTGTAGCCATAAGGACGAGGGAGCCCGGTGGGGCCCTAAGGACGAGGGAGCCCGGTGGAGCCGTAAGGACGAGGGAGCCCGGTGGAGCCGTAAGGACGAGGGAGCCCGGTGGAGCCGTAAGGACGAGAGAGCCCGGTGAACCCGTAAGGACGAGGGAGCCCGGTGGAGCCGTAAGGACGAGGGAACCTGGAGCCATAAGGACAAAGGAGCCCGGTTGAGCCATAAGGACGATGGTTCCAGGTGGGATGGAGGGAAGGAGGAGCCCGGTGGAGCCATTAGGATGATAGTTCTGGGTGGGACAGAGGGAAGGAGGAGCCAAAATGAAGCCGTCTGGTCGACGAGCTGGAGTGATGGGCCTTGAGATGGAGACTGGAAGACCTCAGGCAGATCTACACAACAGAGAGGAGTTATAGGAGAAGTCGAGGGGCTGAAGGGAAGCAGTAAAAGTGGGGCTGACGGACTGGCTAATTTTAGAAGAGGTGGGAGAGGGAGGCTGGGTGAGAACTCTAGAGCACAAGAGACTTGGATGGGACCAGCATGGGTGGGAGATTAATAGAAGCGTCCTCTTTAAAATAAAAGGTCAGCTTCAGCTCACCCTCAGTGGTGGGAGTGTGGAAAGGGTCTTCCTCCATTCCTTCGTACTCCATGAGTAATCCTTGTAATCCCACGGCGGCACATGATGTGGCCGGCTCACACACGTGGTCAGACAAATTCTGAGGCAATGGCGCCGGGGCGATGGCTTGCTCAGTCCTTGTTTCTGACGCTGGCTCATTCTTAATGGCTGGCTCGGGCTCTCCGTCTGCAGGGGCCCTCGGGGTCATGTCCGATGGCTGGCTGGGCTCTCCGAAGTAGAGCTGGTGATTTCCTCCGCTGGGCAGATGGTGAACGCCGATCCGATATTCGCCAGCACTCCACAAACGAGGCTAAACCTCCCCGAGGACCATCCACTGGCAAACGAGCTCATGGAGGCTGGAATAATAAAAAACAAACAAGTGAGGGGTCAGGGAAGTTGATGAGGATCACCAGGTCTAAAACTGTCCTTGTGTTGTCCTCGAGGCTTTGTTCCTCCTGCTCGAGGCAGAGCAGCTGGACAGCTTGTGAACCCATAGCTAAACAAATAGAAAAAGACAGCAAAAACTTGTCTAGGTCCATTATTCTGTCACATATGGCTGAAGTAAAGTGCACAAAGATGAGGAATCAAACCAGAACAGTCTTTAATAAAATCCCAAAACAGAACAGAACTGTTACTCCTTGCAGATAGTATTTATGAAATAAAAAGACCATTTAAAAATGTACACTTTTGTTGTTTGTTAACACACTTAAGTACACTTTTAAAAAGTGGATTTTGTAATAATAATTAAATGTCTTAAATTTTTAATAATTGTTTTAACTTTTTGTCAAGCTTTAAATAAATGTGCTTATTTTGTGTTAACTAACGTACTAAAACTTGAAGTACTTTTTATTTGATTAATTATAGTGTTTAGTCAGTTTCGTTTGATATAACATTTAAAGCAATGTATTTTATGTGCTAAACTGCAATATCCTCATTACAAATGTGTAATTGCAAATATATATATAACATTAAAATATAGTGACATTAAACTAGGTTACCTTTGCTTTCCAGTATAAAAAAGCGTGACAAATGACAAATACACACATAAAAAAAACTGGAAGTATGTTTCATCCGCTGAAATCCGTCCCGACAGCTTAACAGGAAATCTGGATGAGGCCAACACAGTTTTGAAGATGTATTTGTAATGTACTTTTTCGTTATATACCTAAAATATTGTTCATTTTGAACCTAAACATATTAGAACGCACGACTGCATATAGTGTTGCTTTAACCTCATCAGTTCTACAGTATCCTTAAGCCTTTTAACATTTTCCCAACCTTAAGCACGAAACCCTCAAAATCTCCAACCCTAATCCTAACCCCTTATCTCATTTCCAATCCAGTTCCCAATGCTATAGACGAAAACCACATTAGCAGTCCTAAAATGAGCCAAACCCTTTTTCCTATCCGTAAAATCTGACTTATTGATAGGAATGTTGATCTGGGAACATGTCCAAAATCACAATAAGAATGAGGGTATTCTGTTTATTTCACATCAAGGATTTCTAAGTGCTCTAAATACGGGCTGTTGACTACATCACATTTTAAACAGCACAAAGCAACTGATAGAGCAGTTCAGTACAACTCAATGGAATGATAAAAATAAGTCCGTAAGTTGAGAAAACACTCTTGTTTCACCCCCAGCACAACACACGCTGCTGTCAGCCCACCATCCTCCCACACCACACTCGTTCTTGCCGCGGGAAAAAGGGATTTCTGGCCTCCAACTGGCTGGAAACGGTTGCCATGGCAATACTATGACGACGCCTTAGTCCATCTCATTATTGATGCGATGACCACATCAGAACATGAGACTCTTATGGCACAATGGTATCCTGCCAACGCAAAACATGTCGCTTGTGAACGCTCAGTCACACAAACGTCAGACTTTTAAATGATGCTTTAAAAACACAGCACTAAGATGCAAAACACTTGCCTGGTTTTGTTTGGTCATCTCTGGGATGTGTCCATTATTCCTTTTTTATAAATAAAAGGCTAAATAAACATATAATATGCAGTTGTGTGGATTTTGGACCAGTGAATTTCAGAATGCTGCTGAATGGCTGACAAAGTGTCTCCAAAGTGAGGACAACACCTCATTGGAGAGACGAAGGTTATGACATTTAACAAACCGTAACCGTTGGTTAAACCATTTGTAATTTAATAGGTGTAAAACACTTGTTATTGTGCTTTATTAAAATACTAAAGGATTATTTTAGAGGATATGTATTTTGTTCAAGTGCAGTTTAAATTGAAAACTTGTACTTTTTCCTAAGAAAAACACATCTTAAAAATGTATTTTTGACTTGAAAAGTCGGCTACTAGTTTTCTTCTTTTTTTGCAGTGGTGTTTCATGGTTTCACAGTCAGTTAATATTATCCGTACAGGGTTTTCAGGGGTTTTTTCCCCCTATAATTTAACTGAGCAATAGAGTGCAACAATATGGTTCTGGAAGTAAAAATCCATAAAAACAGAAGAAAAAAAAAAACAGATTTATAAACCTTTTAAGAGAGACCTTTTGTGCGCTCTGAGGTTAAGAGACAGAAGATATACAGTCTGTCAATATGACTTATTGTTTAACAGCGAAATCGATCGGTCCATTGTAACTCTCCACCACCGTGCAAATGAGAATAAAATACTTTTTTTCAGCGATATTTATGTAAATATTTGTATTTTGATGGCATTCATTTAATGTTGTAAATCTTTAAACAATTAGTCTTTTAAATCAACAGTATAAAATGTTAAACACGTTGTTTAATGTTGGTTTTCATTTCACTTGTTTTTATTTTTGCCAGGTTACTTACATTTTTAATAAATTTAAAGTAAAAATTGTCCTTTTTTATTTTAACTCAAGTATGTTTTTACTTAGTCAAATTTTCGCTCAGTATCCCTTTCACTTTACATGTTTGTGAGTGTTTCACACCCCTGATAACAAGAAGCACTGGGGATGTAAAGACAGGCTGCTGGTGTTATTTATGCATGCTATGCCCTGTCCTGACACACACCTCTATTGTGGTTGAACAGCATGTTATTAGTCTTCCATTATATGCCCCTATCTGAAACAAGATTGCGTCTTGCACGGCTGCACTTTCATTCTGGTGAGAGAATCCGGGACACATGCGGTACAGTTTGGGAATACCAACTTGCAAAGAGTTTTAGAGTTGGCGGTATAGCCTGTTGAAAAGACCAGCGCTAGTGTTGTGCCTGAATGCATTCAACGAACGATAGTTCATGAATGCGTTCATATTTTGGTTGAACGTTACTGTATTGCCTGGTTCATATTACAAGATTTTAGCCCGATTTTGGCACGATCCATTTGACGTAGGGTGTCGTGGGGATTCGTAAACGTCAATGTGGGTCAGGATGCAAGATTCGATCGTATCATCTCGTATAGTGTGTCATAGTGGGCGACAACCTACGTCGCGTCTACGATGCTTCACGACATCACTACAAAAAGACTGTCGTCGTCCACGACGGTTCCGTCACATGTATGAGGTTGACCAATAGGAGCACAGAAGCTTTTCCATACACTGTTAGACCTTACCAGGTTTTTTACAGTAAAATACTGGCAACACTGTTGCCAGTAATTTACTGTAAAAATGCACTAAAACTCAAGTTAACTAAAAAATACAACTTATTAGTTTTAGTGCATTTTTACAGTAAATTACTGGCAACAGTGTTGCCAGTATTTTACTGTAAAAAACCTGGTAAGGTCTAACAGTGTATACAACTTTAAAAAATGGCGAAACGAATGAGAGACGATGGTGCTAAAAGTAAAAATATATAAGAAAACAATATTTGACCAAGTTCTCTTTGGAGGATTGACAGCCCACACTGTCGTCTTCGAGCAATCCAGGAACGTGTCCATTGTCGGGTTTTCTTTCTTTTTTTTACTTTTTTCTGAACACAGGACAGCCAATACAACACTCACCGCTTCATCTACTGTTTGTTTACGTTCGTTTCCGGAAATCACTAGCCACTAGTTTCGCCTTCTCGATGACATCACACGCGCCATTAAAGACGGCATGCGATGACTGGTCTAGTCTGACATGTGTCTTGTCCACGACACGTCAAGATTTTAGGAGTCAAAATCACGTAATCTGACACAGTGACTATCGTAACAGACAAAAAAAAAAATCGTGTAATCTGAATCTGATGAACGTTACTGTGAACTCGTTCATTCTGGTGTGAACGTATACTCTCTCAGGCCCCGTACACACTACTGTGTTTTCGTTTAAAAACGGAGACCTTTTGCTACGCTTGCACCTCCCGTCCAGCCTAAAACAGAAAAAACGAAGACCTGAAATGGCAGCCCGTTCTCATCCTTTAGCGTCACATAGAACGCTATGTGACAAAACGGCGCTATACTACGCACATGGCACTCTTTATCGTTTCGCGTAATATGAGACTACCCTACCCCACACCTAAACCTAACCATCACAGCGCGTGTTATATTAACGATAACGGGTGCCATGTGCGTAGTATAGCGCCGTTTTGTCATATAGCGTTCTATACAACACATTCTCATCCCAAAAAGTCATATAACTGACATCTTGGGACGTATTTTGACCATACGTCAATATCCGCCTTTTTAGGGCCCCCTTAAACGTCGGTAGATGGCGATCCCGGGCCGTCATACAACTGACGCTTTACCTTTAACGTCAGTTAGGTGACGGGTTAGGTTTAGGGTTAGGTTTAGGTCTGGGGTAGAGTTAGGATCCCATAACCTCATCTACTGACGTTTAAGGGGGCCCTAAAAAGGCGAATATTGACGTATGGTCAAAAGACGTCCCAAAACGTCAGTTATATGACTTTTTGGGATGAGACTGCGTTGTTCTATATGATGCTAAAGGATGAGAATGCGTTGGAAATGGAGAAGTTTAGAATCGCTACAGCTCCGTTTTGCGTTTTGAATCTCCAGAGGGCGTTTTAGTGTAGATTAAGTTTAGAAATGATGACGCTGGCAAAAAATGGCAAACTTTCCTTTTTTGGATTAAACAATTCCTTCAGCGTGTTTTGAACCCAGAATATTCCTCTAAGAATGTGACAAGGCCACATGTAGAGCTTGTTCATTTCACCCAATGGCAAGATCTGACCTTCTAGCAGAAAGGAGGGAGGAGGTGAACAGAAATCTGTTGGAGGCGGACACAAAAACATCATTGAGCGGGAGGCCAAGAGAGATAGCCAGAAATAAGCAGGAGAGATTGTGAAGGCGAACAGAAATGAAGACCAAACTTGAACTAACTTGGAAGGGGAACAAGAAATGTGTCAAACTGCAGTGCTTCTCACTTCACACAACGCCCCAAGCTTTCTCCAGAGAAACTCTTCTGCGGCGTGTCGCTTGGAAAATGAATAGTCAATCACACTTTTCACTAAACAGAAATGAAATAGAAAGGAGAGAATGTAAGTGTATGCAGTTGCATCAGATCATTGGGTTTCTGGCAGGCCTTGATGTTGTTCAAGGTGAGAGATGAGAATGGCAGCAGACGGGGGAATCAGCAGACGTATCTGCCCGCGACCTTGCTTTCCCATCTGGCCAAAGTTGAGAACAGAGTTATATATGCATGAAAACCTCCCAAGAGTTACAGCCTTCAGCTATTGATCAGGAGAGCATTTAGACTGAAATAAAGACTTCACTGTTGCTACTTCTCCTTGGTAGGCGGTGTTTATTTTCGTGCTCCAATTTCGAAAAACATGAAAAATGTTCAAAGTGACTTATAAATGAAGGAACAGTTATGTCATCATTTACTCACTCTCGTGTCAATCTAATCTTTTTGTCCTTGGAAAACAAAATGCGAAAATTTGACTTTTCCATTAATTACATGAGCTTTCATTTCTCACAAAAGCATTGCTTTAGAACACTTGGAATATGTATAATATGTTTAGCTTCAAAATGAACAATATTTTGGGTATATAATGAGAAAGTACAGAACTGTGTTGGCCTTATCCAGATTTCCTATAAAAGCTGTTGGGATGGATTTCAGTGGATGAAACTACATACTTCCAGTTTAATGTCACTATATTTTAATGTTAAACACTTATATGTATTTATACTCTCTCAAGGCCAATTCACACCAATGACAATAACTTTAAAGATAACGATAAAGATAATAGTTCTAAAAATCGAAAAATAGCAGTTCACACCACAACTATAACTAAACGGGACAGAGAAACGATATCGTTTAAATCACTTTCAGAACGATTTTATCCAACAGATGAACGATAAAAACATTGACAGCCAATCAGAATCCACCCTTCTGTAACGAGTTCGAGCATTTAAAGTGACAGATCGACAAAACTAAAGGGTATGCTTATAATAAACAGAATAATACCTTTATCGTTATTATATGTTATCGTTCTTGTGAACGGGCCTTAAGACTCTAACTGTACGTTCACACCGCTGCCGACTTGAGCGTCAAAGAAGCTCTGGCCGCCCTGTTAAGGACGCTTGTCAAAAAGTACGGGGAAGCTTGTTAACGCTTTGGACGGTCTGACGTTGCAGGGAGAATAGAAGTGTCACGACTTGAAATGTAATAAAGAGAAAAAAACAAGCAATACATTGAAGAAACCTTTTTTTAATGACAGCATTTTTATAACCGTTTTGGTCACAATTGGTCTGGAAAAAAAATTGTTAGCTATTATTATTATTATTGAGGTCAAATCGGTGTCACCATGATCAAATTAATTGCATTCCCGCTTTAAAACGAGCATTCGTAAATATTTCAAATAAAAGTTGCGCTCATGCGATACCTATAAGCAAACAACGTCATGTCATAAATGATACGAAACCAGTAGGAATCACGGCAACGGCGATGATTAGCTTCTCTTCCATTTTCTCGGAGCTAATGTTTTGGTAGGAACGAAAGTTTACATTCATGTTTCTCCAGAATCAGCCAGCGTGAAGGACGTCTATATTCCGATTGGTTGCTGCCGTTTTGCCGCTGAACCATGTCACAGCTCATTACCATAAAGTTGAGCTTCTTTCAACTTTCTGATTGACGCTCAAAATGCTCAAAACGCGACGACAATGGATTTGACGCTCCTTGCAGCTGAGAAAAGCCAGCTTCCATTGAAAATTAATGACCTCCGTGTGAACGTACAGTAAGACACAACCCGGTGCAATGGAGATCCAGGCGCAACGCAAGTGGGTTTTTTTTTTTTTTTTGCTTGTTTCAGCCCGACGCAATTATCATTTTCACAGTTTAATAAATCTGAGAGCTTTCTGTCTCTATTGACAGCCTACACAACTACTTTCAAGCCTCAGAAAGGCGCGTTCGTATTGTTGAATTATATATATAGGGATGCCATTTTCAAAGAGTGGTAGACAGTAAGGATGGATCTATACAATGGTGAAACTAAGTTAATCAGCTAATCAGTCTAATCTGCTTTATGATATTGGGCCAGAACTTTACTGCAGTTTCCATTTCATTTAAACAATGCAAGGGTTGGGTGGGCTCCAAGATGCGGAGATATTTGCATTCATTCCTAGACGAGAGACAGAGAGAGAGAGAGAGAAGCAGAGAGAGCGGCTCAAATCTGTTACATAACCCTATCCAGGCTCAACTCATTTAAAACATATGTTTTCAATCAGCTTCGAGATCCAGCGCTGAGCTATGTCTGTTTCTTCACGTGGGAACCCATCGATCAGGCTCTCATAACCCCAGGGCCAGTTGATGTGAAACAGAAGTTGCGATTGTGATGCATATCCGAGTGAAACGGCTTCTCGAACAAGAAATAAATGTAAGGCGGGATTTGATTTTGTCCGTGGAGAATTGATTGGATGGTTGTGGTTTACTATTGGTGGTCTCATGTGAGTGACAGGTTGCCCCGCCCTCAAGCCAGTAAACACATCATCAGAGAAGAAAAGAGATGAGCTGCAAGAGAGAGGGGAAGCTATTTTGATTAAAGATTACGAGGCACATGGATAAAAATAATATTTGTGTGGAATATATGGATAAATCATTAATGAATACTGGTGACTTTAAGATTCTGTCTCTAAAGTGTTGCAATCATTTATTTATCAGTTGGGGGGTTGAAAATGTTGAAAATATTTTTCACCATATGCCATCGATTTCTAGCAAAATAATATCCATATATTATGTTGGTATTTTACATGTTGTATTTTAGCATTTTTAATGCGACACGATGGATCATGGCTGGATGGATACATCAATAGATCGATAAATTAAATATTTTTAAAGTAGAAGCTAAATGGTTTTACACATAGAATCGACTTTATAAATTCGCATAACTTCAAAAAAGAAAACATAATTCTTTAGAAAACTACCTAGCACCACAAACCAGTGGAGATTCTAATGTAACGTCAAGACGTGTTAATATCCAAAGAATATGGCATCTCAAGAACCATATACAGGGGAAAAGGTGTTTTTTAAGAGTACATGAAGAGGCCATTAGCGCTGATCTCTCCTGATGCTTATGACAGCGTCAGCATCACCTCCATCCATACAGATGCGGCAGGAGATCGAGATCGTAGCCGGCGCGCATGAGAGCGAAAGGGGCGGGGGAATGAGAGAGAGGGAGAGAGGGAGAGAGGGAGAGCGCACAGGCTGATCTCTATCTTTCTCCCACAGACATCTTTCTATGTTGTAAAACACAGAGCAGAGACTTGCTGGTCGTTGACGGTGGCACAGCAACCCATTATGAGCGCTGTCTTCTGAAAACGTACAGCGGAAGGGTAAACGTCTGTTTTTTATATCTAATAGCACCTGCGAATGGATGAACGATGTTTTTTTTAACTCTCACGGGACATGTTTGTTTCAGGCGCGAGGGATGATGGCTTAGTCGCGTGCGGAGCGCCGATGCTGCACGATGAGTGTAGCGCTGCAAGATTTACGAAATAACGTGAGTCGCACTGATTTTTTATATTTTTTTTTTCATTACATCACAACATCTGCAAGCCGTGTCATTGGGCGAATTGGTCGAAGCTGCTTTACATTGATTCTTGGCACGTAAAAAGGCAAATTGTGCACATTGGGAGATGCACCACATCCATGGTTATCGCGCGTCTGTTTTTTGATGTTTACACTTCGGTTGCGCAATTACTGATGCAACGAAACTCATGACAGCTGCTGTTCTACTCTTGTATAACGCAACAAACTGTTTCTTTTTAACCAAGGTTTTATTGTATTTGTGTTTCCTGGTTTCCACACTCGTTTCCGCGTTTCATTGGGCACGAAGCATCTTTCTTTTTTTTATGGAAATAAACAGTTGATGTACGTCAACATGTTCGTGAGGCTGAAATGTGACATCGATAATAGCGCTGCTCTCTATCACAAACAAACTATTTCTTGAAACGCTTGTAGATTCCCTGAAACCATTGATGTAACGTATTCCCCGAAGACAACACGACACGCCGAACTCGTTGGGTTTCTAGAATAACACAGATTCCTTTTTACTGTTGAACAGCTGCTTCCCAACTCCAGACGAACTGGTTTTTATCCCTTGACTCTTTGTTTGTTCGAGGTTTCGCTCGTTTGTTTACAGGGAGTGGCTTCAAGAGCATCTTGAGTTGCACAGCGCTTTAGACTGGCGTACGCTACCATGGCAACAGGGGGGTCGCGCGAGGATAGTTGTACTGTAACAGGTAGGACTGTGCCATTCTCGCGCGAGCTCTCCTTTAGTACATTGTTTAATTTTTAAATTAGAGTCATGTCGTTTGAGTAATTGTTAGTTAGATATAATACAAACAAAACATGGACTATTTTGAAATTGTGAGTGGTGCTCGTGCAAAACTCTTTAGGACCATATGACACTGCAAAATGGTCAGATAACCTGTATGTACACTTAATACTACATAATCAATCTGACTATATTAGGTTGAGGCACTGACATTGAGGGAGAATAGTTTTATTATGGTCTGCTCATCAGTGTCGAAATTATTTAGATGGCCAATCAAAGAGGTTTAAAGTCACAGAAGTAGAGCCAATTCCAGTCAGTTATGTTGAACTGAGAGTGAAGTAACATGCAAATAGAGAAAACTTTTAAAATATGTCAAATGTTTTGCGAAAGAAATGTTAAAAGGCCGACAGTAACATCCAGTGATGCAAACTACTCAACTTTTTTTCTCAAATATGGCTGTTTTAAATTGAAAATAGTTATTCCCCAGACAGCAACACAGTGTCGGCCCAGATCTGGCCCAAATCTGGGCCGTGTGGAATCCATTTGTACCGATACCGGTCATAATCAAAATGGTTTTCGAGATTTTAGGTAGGGTGAATTGCCCTAATGTGGGACACCTAGGGTCTAGTGTTTGTAGGTCCCCCATAAATACATGAATGACAGTGGGTTAGACAAATCTGTGATGTCATGCTATCAAAATCACATGACCTATCAAATGTCCAATCATATTTGAGGTTGGAGCAATCATCAAACAGGAGACACCTTGTGGGAAGACCACCCAAAGGTTAATGACATAGAGTCATTAACAAAGTTAACAAATTTGATGTTAAGGAATTAAATAGATTAAACAAAGCAATCCTGCTACTTTTTAACCTAATATGCGTATGAAATGTTTTTCAATCTAAAAATAGTGTAACTTTTTGTGTATAAACTTATATGTTTTATATCAAATTTCCTTGTTTCACACATTAGGAAATTTGGTTTCCAAATCCGGGACAGTATGATCAGCCTAATGTGGGACAGTACTTCAATGAGTCAAAAATGTGTGGTGGGACATGCTTTAAACAATTTTATATTTTGTTTTATTTTATTTGAATTTTAACTAAAGAAAAAAATGTTTCAACTGATGAAATGGATTCATATTAAGCTTTTATACTAAATGAGGCAAGGGTGTAAAGTTACAGTTAAGCTATTTTTAGGCATGAAGAGAAAAAAAAAAACTTTTAAATATGTTATTTTGGTGATCAAAGATGAGTTTTAAGGGATACAATTATTACAGGGAGACTTTAAGTTTGTCTGTGCTTTGTGTTTGCTTGCCAGCAAGGTGCTGTACAGTAACGGTGGCATTTTAAGTGGTCGTCACACATTGCTATTTGGTTGCTAGACTTATCTGATAGTTGCTATGGTGTTGCCAAGTTGTTGCTAAGTGGATCCTTACTGGCTCAAGTTCTTATCTTATCTTATTTAACCTTTATTTAACCAGGCAAGCCACTTAAGAACGAATTCTTATTTACAACAGCCTGGCATGAGAATAATCTCCCGAGAGGACATACAGACAGACACTGTAAAAATACAATACATCTAAATATAAAACAAAGAAAAAGGGATTAGTGAAAGCATTTACAAATAGTAACCCAAAGCTCTCCAATAATATTTTAAAAGGCGAGATTGAATACGTCTCCATTTTCAGTGATTTTGTTACACATTCCAAACAGCCTTAAAGATAAGCCTACAGTGATGTATACATTTTAGATAATTCAATTTTAAAACCATCTAAAGGTGTGGGAACCCACTGGTTATGGTTCGGATCTCTCATATATTTAAAGACGACTGGAATTTTATGCTTAATTTATTGCCTGTCAAGTAAAAATCGTACGTCTAGTCACAGCACACCCCCGGCTAAACAGCCCACACGATTTCAGGTGTCACTCATGACTGTAGCTTAAATAGTGTGGGACTCACTTGTTAAAACTAAGGAAAAGGGGTTTTATAGAACTTAGCAATCACCACTAATAAGTGCAACTAATTTCTGTAAATTGAATGTACCTCGAGCAGATGTGAAGGCACACTGTTCCCTCATTAGGGAGGAGTGCTCAGAGGTCATGATGTAGCTGCTTTAATTAGCCCGGTTCAATATGCTGTAAATCAATTACTGCTTGCAGAGCAGGAGCCATTTCCACTACTTTGTTATCCGGATCTGCAAGATTATTTATTTGTGGACCGATGCATGTCGTACACTGTGTCCACGCGCACGGTGTACTAATGTTGTATAAAAAATGATAAATGACTTCACCACTGTTCCTGTCAAGATAAGCCACTAGTTCAGTATTACCCCTGAACATACTAAATGTGCGTACGGCATATACCGTTTTTATTTTAGTGAATGATGGCCTTGTATATATTACTGTGGGCTTTTTGACCAAATGCTTTTATTACTCTTTTTTTTTTTAAAGTCAAGTGTCTGCTAAATGTAAAATGTAAATATCTGTGAAATGCATAAATGGATATTTCAGTTTCAATTAATTGAACTCAATTAATTTGAAACCGATGGAGTTTGTAGATTGGTTCACAGAGGTCAGTATATCTGACATGTCCATCAGTCCTGGGATTTCAGTTAACGGAATAGTTCCAGCAATTTCATGGCAATTCGTAACTATTTTACGTTTTGGCGAATTGGTATGTTTTCGTATTTTATTCAATCTGCGTTTCCACGTTTTACTAATTTGTTCTCTTGTTTTAAGTTAATCATGTGCACAATGCAATCATTTGTTCACTTCTTTTAAGTAAATCTTGCGCGCAATATATTAATTTGTTTCCTTGTTATAGTTTCAAAACGAGGGAACAACTTAGTACGTGTATTGTTAGACCGAAACCGTAAAAATTTGTACCAATTCACAACCAATTTGCCAAAACGTAAAATAGTTACGTTTTCTCATGAGTTCGGGTTTCCTTGTTCAACCAAAAATGTAAATTTCATTAATCATTTACTCATCTTGTTTTTACAAACCTCTGACTATCTTTCTTCCACTAAATGTTTCCACTGTTTTTGCCCATATAATGAAAGTAAGATATTTTGATAATACGTATAACGTTGTTTTGGACCCCATTGACTTTCATTGTTTGACCAAAAAATGCTGAGACATTTTTCAAAATATCTTCTCTTGTGTTCTACAGGAAAAAGAAAGAAAGTCATACAGATTTCGATTGACATAGAGTGAGTAAATAATGAGAGAATTTTCATTTTTGGCTGGATTAACCCTGCAATATGTTTTTGGCAGATAGGAATGAATATTTCAGTTTTTTAGGATGTGGAAAGATCCGAGACAGTCTAAAATTATACAATGTTTTATTAACAAAGTTCAGGAGGAGCATGTTCAGAGAATCAGCACGAGAAGAGGCTTACCTCTGTTCCACGATAGTTTTTCCAGCATCCCTCCTCCACCCCAACTTCTCACTCTCGATTATTCCTTTGGGGTGTTGGGGATTTGGGGTGTTGGGAGATGGTCCTCACATGAAATCCACGGAGAGGAGTCGGATCCAGATCCAACTCCTCCCACCTTACATATACCTAAACCTACCCAGCTCCACCCCCTGATCCCTAAACCCACCCCTAAACCTACCCAACTCCACCCCCTGATCCCTAAACCCACCCCTAAACCTACCCAACTCCACCCCCTGATCCCTAAACCCACCCCTAAACCTACCCAGCTCCACCCCCTGATCCCTAAACCTACCCAACTCCACCCCCTGATCCCTAAACCTGCCCAGCTCCACCACTGATCCCTAAACCCACCCCTAAACCTACCCAACTCCACCCCCTGTTCCCTAAACCAAACCCTAAACCTAATCAACTCCACCCCCTGATCCCTAGACCCACCCCTAAACCTACCCAACTCCACCCCCTTATCCCTAAACCCAACCCTAAACCTACCCAGCTCCACCCCCTGATCCCTAATCCCACCCCTAAACCTACCCAACTCCACCCCCTGATCCCTAAACCCAAACCTAATCCTACCCAACTCCACCCCCTGATCCCTAAACCCACCCCTAAACCTACCCAACTCCACCCCCTGATCCCTAAACCCACCCCTAAACCTACCCAACTCCACCCCCTGATCCCTAAACCCACCCCTAAACCTACCCAACTCCACCCCCTGATCCCTAAACCCAACCCTAAACCTACCCAACTCCACCCCCTTATCCCTAAACCCAACCCTAAACCTACCCAGCTCCACCCCCTGATCCCTAATCCCACCCCTAAACCTACCCAACTCCACCCCCTGATCCCTAAACCCAAACCTAATCCTACCCAACTCCACCCCCTGATCCCTAAACCCACCCTTAAACCTACCCAACTCCACCCCCTGATCCCTAAACCAAACCCTAAACCTAATCAACTCCACCCCCTGATCCCTAGACCCACCCCTAAACCTACCCAACTCCACCCCCTGATCCCTAAACCCACCCCTAAACCTACCCAACTCCACCCCCTGATCCCTAAACCCACCCCTAAACCTACCCAACTCCACCCCCTGATCCCTAAACCCAACCCTAAACCTACCCAACTCCACCCCCTTATCCCTAAACCCAACCCTAAACCTACCCAGCTCCACCCCCTGATCCCTAATCCCACCCCTAAACCTACCCAACTCCACCCCCTGATCCCTAAACCCAAACCTAATCCTACCCAACTCCACCCCCTGATCCCTAAACCCACCCCTAAACCTACCCAACTCCACCCCCTGTTCCCTAAACCAAACCCTAAACCTAATCAACTCCACCCCCTGATCCCTAGACCCACCCCTAAACCTACCCAACTCCACCCCCTTATCCCTAAACCCAACCCTAAACCTACCCAGCTCCACCCCCTGATCCCTAATCCCACCCCTAAACCTACCCAACTCCACCCCCTGATCCCTAAACCCAAACCTAATCCTACCCAACTCCACCCCCTGATCCCTAAACCCACCCCTAAACCTACCCAACTCCACCCCCTGATCCCTAAACCAAACCCTAAACCTAATCAACTCCACCCCCTGATCCCTAGACCCACCCCTAAACCTACCCAACTCCACCCCCTGATCCCTAAACCCACCCCTAAACCTACCCAACTCCACCCCCTGATCCCTAAACCCACCCCTAAACCTACCCAACTCCACCCCCTGATCCCTAAACCCACCCCTAAACCTACCCAACTCCACCCCCTGATCCCTAAACCCACCCCTAAACCTACCCAACTCCACCCCCTGATCCCTAAACCCAACCCTAAACCTACCCAACTCCACCCCCTTATCCCTAAACCCAACCCTAAACCTACCCAGCTCCACCCCCTGATCCCTAATCCCACCCCTAAACCTACCCAACTCCACCCCCTGATCCCTAAACCCAAACCTAATCCTACCCAACTCCACCCCCTGATCCCTAAACCCACCCCTAAACCTACCCAACTCCACCCCCTGATCCCTAAACCAAACCCTAAACCTAATCATCTCCACCCCCTGATCCCTAGACCCACCCCTAAACCTACCCAACTCCACCCCCTGATCCCTAAACCCACCCCTAAACCTACCCAACTCCACCCCCTGATCCCTAAACCCACCCCTAAACCTACCCAACTCCACCCCCTGATCCCTAAACCCACCCCTAAACCTACCCAACTCCACCCCTCAGATCTGGATCCGACTCCGACCCCTGGATCTTGTGTACTGCAATGAGGTGCTATTGGGTGTTAGGGGAAGAGTGATCTGGATTCAGGCCACATCCTGAGCTCGGAGCCCTCTCATTGGACAGCACGCCAAATTTTTACGGCTACATCTGATTATATGCAAGTGTGGTTTCGGCAAAATTGGCAAATTGCATTTCTAAAAGCACTGACCCAACGCTCTCAGATATTCATATTGGATGCTACTACGTTGGAGTCCATTGCATCAAACCTTTCACCAAATTTGCAGTGTTGCAGTGTGCAAGGCCACTGATAGCTTACTTCTGTATCTTATCTTCTACTTCCTCTTTGTTTTTGCACTTTGTGCATCATGGAAATAGTACCAGCGTCAGTTTTTTGGTGGTCTTTGCACATTTAGATAGCAACGCTTTTGCTTAGTAATTTCCAGAGGCTTACTGTAAACTTCCATCCAAGTTTCACTGATGTTTGTTATGGCCAGAGACGCACTGGCTTGTGTGGACAGTTATTGGATTATTTGGTTGTGTAGATAAATATGTTATGTAACCAGCATCATCCTGTTTGCACGTTTATGCTTCATGCACACTATCTCCATCAACGCTCTCTGGAAATTAACCCATACTCATCCGGAATAGTGTTGTCTTTATCCCAACATGGTGGCATTTTAGGCTTAGCACTGCATACTGTGGTATGGTAGTACTAATACAAAGATTTTTTGAGCAGCAGTTGCCCTTTCGGTCTATCTACGTAGGAGGGGCTTGCCAAATCCCAATCCAAACCTTAACCATCGTTGAAGAGAACACAGCAATGGCTCCAGATCAGAAAGACAGGGAGACTCCAGGGTGTGGCTTGCTGTGGGAAAGGCTGGTTGTTAAGCTCTCTGGAGGTGGAGTGCACTCTCTAGTCATCCCCTGCGTGACCCCTGAAGCACTGCTCAGGGCTCGAGAGCACTGGTACATCCTGCCATTGGGTGTGTGAGAGCAGGGAGATGGCCACACTTTCCTGTCTACGCCAAGACTCCATCTGTACCGGTGTGTGTGTGTGTGTGTTCAGGGTCCAAGTTAAGGTCAGCAATCCAGCAATCCACCTTCTCACTTACCATCTGATGTTCCTCAGAGAAGGTCTTTTTAAACAGTGTTTCTTGGACTCTGGAACATTTGGTTTTCTCTTATACAAAGTCACAATACTGGACTTGTAGGCTGGAGGTCGACCTCTATTTTTTAAATGGCCAATGTCGATATCTTAGTAGCCAATGGATAATGTAATGGCAATAATACAATTTATTGCAAATAAATCAGACACGCATTCAATTTTGGAACTTGAACATTTATTGTTGCAACAGGTTCACCCCTAGATTTTTTTATCAGTAAGATATCTCTGTAGTGTATTCCCATTGATATTACAATTTTGTATCACAACAGGGTGACTAGGAACAGGAAATTGTCTATGACTTCTTATTTCACAGGAGAAACACAAAGGCCAGATTCCCTTAATCGTCCACCACAATGAGTAAAACCACAGAATATAGTTCTGACTTGCAGCAAAATATTGTTGATCTTCACAAAATAAAAAGTGGCTGTAAGAAAATCACTACAACATTGAAAATCCCCATTTCCAACACCAAGGTAATTAAGAATATTTAAGAAGTTCCAATCAACTAAAGATGTTACGAATCTGCCAGGAAGAGGACATTTGTTTATATCATCCTAATGCATGGTGAGGATGAAAGTTTGAGGGGCCAAAGACTCTCCAAGGATCACAGATGGAGAATTGCAGAGATTATTTAAGTCTTGGGGTCAGAAAGTCTTAAAAAAACCAAACCAAACCTACATGTTGTTTTAGCAGGGTTTCCAAGAAAAATCCCCAGCTCTCATCCAATAACAAACTCCAGCATATTCAGTTTTCAGACATGACTGGGACTTCAAATGGGACCGGATTCTATGGTCAGATGAAACTAAAAAAGAGCTTTTCGGCAGCAATTCCACCAGATGACAGTGGTTGGGAGATTGGACAAGTTTTTCTACCTTGCTTTTAAATCTCTTACGGTGCGCCGGTGGATACACAATGTTACGAATGCCTGCGCGCATTTTACTTTCGCGTTTGAATTCGGAATTCGGTGGCCATTGCTTGAGGTCTTATCAATATTATATTGCTTATTATTCTTAATGGAAAACACAACAACAAAATAGTACAATGACAAACTCGCTTAAATAGGCTCTTTCACATTTGGCTTTGAAACCAAATCTTCTACCATCATCTTGTCAGTCCAGACAACACATTCTCACCCCAAGGCATCACCTTTTGACCATGCTTCAATATTCGATGCTTTAGGCGCCCTTTAGTGTCAGTTACATGACGCGATCCTTTGGCGTCATCTAACTGACGCTAACGGTAAAGCGTCAGTTAGATGACGTGGGTAGGTTTAGGTCTGGGGTAGGGTTACACGCGATCCTAGGGCGTCATCTAACTGACGCTAAAGGACGCCTAAAGCATCAGATTTTGAAGCATGGTCAAAATGCTTCCCAATGCAGTTAGGTGACGCCTTGGGGGTGAGAATGGGCTGGTCTAGAACAAGGTGAAATGGGCAAAGTGAGGTGAAATCTGACTCCTGCTGCTGTTCTGGGGTGTGTTTCCCGTACAACGACGTAGTTCGCTGCTTCACTACCATAGTTCGATGCATCGTTGGAGAAATCAACTAGCTAGTCACGACTGTTTCCCGAAACCCATTGTCGCAAAGTATCGTTCAACCACGTTGGTTTCGCACGTGGTGGAGTAATAACTACTTTTAATGAAACTGTTTGAGATCCAATTACCGCTAGATTTTTTAATATAAATTACAGACATGTCATCTGAGGGCTATTTTTAATTGTTCTCAGTTGCTTAATTACCAGACTCAATATTTGGCTCATTCTTACATAGTAGAGCGAGTTCTCACATGCGCACTATTCAAACACGTTACTTTAAATATTTTGACAAACTAAAAGACGTAAATTCCATTTCTGTGTATTCTAAATAAAAGGCGCTGGTTGTACTGAATGTCAGCTTGCTTATTTTGCTCAAGATAAGGATTTATTACCTCCAAATATCTTGCAATATAGAAACGATGCTTCTAACCACAGGTCGAGAGCTGTCGTTCAAACCACACAACTTTGCGATGCTGTTTGCGAATGTCAGTTGGAACGATGGTTTCGGGAAACACCTATGCTGATAACGACGGAACTTGCGACCATAGTTGGCTAACGATGCTTTCGGGAAACGCACCCCTGATCTGTGACTCTCATTCGGCTCATGCTAAATGTAGTGTCTGTTCCCTAACTAAACTGAATTATTTGTATTATGTAAAAAATTAAAACAACGGTGTTGCTGCTTAACCTTACGGGTTCAAATCTGTTGTTATTTGCTATTATTTGCATGACCTTTAGTAAGCATTAACTAGCATTCAAAAAGGAATTACTGAAAAGTTGGAAACTTTGTTTTTTAATAGTCTAGATGATGTCGTTTCAGAAGCGGAGCATGGTATTTGATTTTAATTGAATTTTATTAAAACGGGTATATGCGTATTAACCTTCGTGTTCTTTTAAGATTGACTTTCCATTTGTTTTGCTTCCCAGAGGCCCTAGTGATGGGTGTACGTATGTAGATAATGATAGTAATTGTGCAATTAACCTCTTATGTTCCCTTCGGATTCTTTTAATTTGTTCCTCTGACCTTATCAAAATTCACATGAGAGACATTACTGAAGCTTTAATCTGGTGTTGTTTCAGAAAGTAGACTTCAGAAAAACAACTATTATCAAATATAGTGATCTTGCTTTTGCTTCTGTCGAAAAATGAATTGAAAAAAAAAACCTGTCAAAAGTGTTTCTTCTGCTTATACATCAATCGGTGTGAAAATTCATTGCATTTATTTATGCTTATCTTGCGCCTCTCAGCCTCCAGACATAAGAAATGTGAAGGCCGTTTGAAGTGTGTTATAAAGTTGATATTTAGTTTCCAAACAGTTCGCAAAAGATTCGGAATTATATGTTGACTTTGATTAACTTTTTCATTTCAACAGATTTCACAAAACCGGGATACGTTAAACAAACATAATTTGTTAATGTTTATGTTATGTTAAACATATGTTAAATGTATATTAACTGTATGTTATATGAGTTAAGGGATTCAGGTAAATGATTGTGAAATAACGATTATGTTAAACGTAATCAACACCATCAGATCACCTTTTCTATTTGTTCATCTAGCTGATATAACTCATGTACAGCAGTCAAACAAAATCTAATGTTAATGAATTGAGGGTCAAGAGCCCAACGAAACACATACTGATCTCCATAATGGTGACCTGCAAATTCCGGTTTTCTCCTTCAGTAATTCTGCTTGTTACCATCAGGTGTCTTCAATAATGTTCAGTCATCACTCAATTATTCACTTAATTAACTTTAACACTGCTTCGGTGTTCATTTAACACTTTGCTCAGAGCTAATTGGTTCGCTTAAAATGACTTATTCCATGTTCTTGAAGTTACATGAAGAAATGTGTTTAACGTAACCCAGTTATGTGGAACCTGTTGACATAAAAAAGTTAATTTATGGAACCTGTTATCATAAAAAAGGTAATTAAAGCCAACATATAATTTTTTTAGTGTATTAATTATGTTTTTCTCAGCTATTAATACAGAATATGAAGGTTAAGAGAGTAAAAAGACTCGCTATTGATTTCTAGGGACTGTCTGTCCTGACTGTCATGTCGTTCTTTTATCTTTTCAAACCAGCTACTTTATCATCAGCGTTTGTCCTTCAGCTTTGCCCTTCTTTACCCTCTTTGCTCACTTTATACCTTCCCTTAACTTTCTTTTTTATTTCTCTGTGTCTCTATTATTCCTCCATTTTGCCAATATTGGCTTGTTTAACATTCTGCCAGCTCTGCACTGCAGTACCTGAAGCCTGGCATGAAAATGACAAAGGAGAGAGAGAGAGCGACAGAGAATGAGAGAGAGAGAGGGAAGACGAGGTTTAGCTTTGCCTGCTGCGATCTCTCTTTGTCAACTGTGAGGAACTCAAATCCTCTTCCTCTTAATCACATCCTTCCATAGTAAATTTACTGCTTGTCTAGATCACTTACAGACTGAGCATTAGATCTATACTATTATGATTTGTTTTCTATATTTATATTGCATTTTGTCTTGTTATGCAGTTGCATAAACTGCTCATTTAAATTTTGATTTGTTTGACAGCCCTATAAACAATCTAAACAAGATAAATTCACATGAGAATCAAAATCAATAGGACATTACAATTTTAATTAATATTAATTCAACTTTTTTCTTTACTTCAGTTTTAGGCTCAAACAAGAAAATAATATTTGGCAAAAATTGAAGAATGAACCCCCCAATTCCCAGCCCCCCCCCCCAAAAAAAAAAAAATGATATGTGATATGTGAAGCACTTATTGCTACATGCAATGAATGAAAGGCACCATATGAATAAAATGGTATTCTTTAAACTTTTACAAATTTGTCTTATTATTCTCTGAAAGGAAGTATCTTACAGATTATTTCCTCTCAAGTAGATTTAACTTGTTGTTTTGATTTGTACTGGACAACTACTACTTCTTAAAAAAAGTGTGTTTTGCGGTGTAAGCTTTCTGTGCGCAAACACACCTGCATGAAAGCTTAGACAACAGAAGGGAAGCTATTTGAAGTCTGTCAGGGTTGCACAGGCAGAACTCCACAGGAAGACAGGAAGTGAGCGGTTAATAGATGACGATATGCTGTGAAGAACAGCTCTACAGCAGAGTGTGACGTTCGGACGGCTCCCTCCCATGATTCCTGTGGAGGAAAGCTGTATGTGTTTGCATAATTTGCTTATTATGAGTCTTAAATGTTCCTTTCAAATGTGCGGTGGTCAACAGTTTGTGTGTTTTTTTTTTTCTTTTATAGAATTATTGTTTGATGCTGCTCATGCTGAACTCAGTCTGTTGGTAATCCGTTTCAAAGAAAAAGAGCACAATATCATTGCAAAACTGAACTCTTTCGCAACTCTTTGCTCTCTCTCCACTATCTTTTCCTTCCTTCCTTCTGTTTTTCCTCCGTTCCTCCCTTCTTCCTCTCACAGTCTGCGTGCGGGGAGTGAGGTAACCTTGATGCCCAGATGGGTGACGTCATTCGGGCACCCTGGGGAATATGCACTCTCTCTTTCTCAGAAACACACAAAAACACACACACTGAGTGTGGTTCTTTTCGTTTAATCGATGACACGCTCAAACCGAGGGTGGCATAGCAAACGGAAAGGAGAATGTACATTCTCATAAGCAGAAGCCTTTATTACCCTTAATGGCTGCATTCACACTGCTGTTGAACATGGCTTTAAAGGTATAGCGGAGGATCTTTCCGAATTTTAGAGAAGACCCGCCCTCTCCAATTTTTTTAAAAAAAATGCACATGCACAAACACAACACTCTTGCTCCCGAGAGCTAGGGAACGTCTATACGCCTTGCACAATTATGTTGCAAATTCTAAACTAACTAAAAAACATTCATAAAAAAGACAACATGTCAAATGCCCTTCCGTGTTTTATTTACTTATACTGATCGATTGAGTGACCGAGGACTCAAGACATGATATGTGCAACCCTGTATCACACGAAATACGTTCTGAGGAAACTAGTTTGCAAATCGCAATTACGTTACATAATATCTCTCATTGTTAATACGTTATTTTTATACATAGTTGCATATGGAGAAGTAGCTTGTTGCATTTGTGTAATAATAAACACACAAGATTTTAGAATATTTCAGCGTGATACCATTTACCATTTTGGACAAAAGGCTACTTTAGACAAATTGAGATGTTTACCGTGTCTATGCGGTGCATGACTCGTGCCAGGGCTAGCATTGTAGCTTGCATTAACTTTTACTAGTGATTTTAAATGGATTTCTCCAAATAACTTTACCTGTCTGGTAGAATCTTCGCGACTGCGGCATCAGCGAGAAGCCCAACCTGTGCTTTTAGCGCACGCCAGCGTGTGATATTCACCCAAAATCTCTCTGGTCTTGTTTCTATATTCTGTGGCCTTTCTCTTCTTATCATACACTTAGTAAACATTTTTTCTCTTTCGACCCTCAGCCATTTTCAAAGGAATGGCTGAAACCGTAACTCCGACATAATACACATGAAAGTGAAAACTACATAGGGATGAGCACGTAGCCTACGACGGCCTTACGTAAACATATCACCAGAATGATTGACACTTAGGTGGACCAATAGTATAGACTACCCACCCGGAAAAAGAAAATCCTCTGCTATACCTTTAATGTCATTTGTCCATGTGTGAACTGCAAAGATCATAATGAATCTGATATTTTCAGGTCAGATCTGAGCCACTTACAAATGTGGAAATACATTTAATATACCCGTGGCATGTTGGGAAAAAAAAAAAAAAAAAAAATATATATATATATATATATATATATATATCAAAATAAAGGTATCGATGAGCTCTATCCAATGGTACCAAAATACTTATCTGAGATCAAACTGTGTTGAATAAAGCAACAAAAAGGCGTATCTGACGTATTTGACTTATTTTTTACATTTGAAAATGTTTGAGAAAATGTTCATTGTGTTAAAATGCCATACATTTTTTTACTTAAATACTCATTAATGTAAGTATGTATGCCTGTGGTTGCAATGTTTGTGGTTTAAGGTTAATAATACAGGTGATTGAAGTGTGGTCAAAAATTTAGTTTTGTCTCTCCTGTAAAGTTTGTTAAAAGCCACTTATGCCCCTCTGGCTCCAAGCCCTCGATATATACATATGTGTATATATACAGTATATATATATATATATATATATATATATATATATATATATATATATATATAGTTTTTACCTCTAATTTAATTTAATATACACCATCAGATTTAATATAAACCATTCTGACTGAAACTTCACTCTAGCTGCTGCAGTTTGGACGGTCCCAGTACTGAGCCTTGTGGTACACCATACTGAACCTGTGATTCATCTGTATTTGTTATCTTGACTATAATAGTATAGTATATATATATAGTCAGATAAATAAGATTTAAATCATGCTAATACCATTCCACTAATGCCAACATCATTTTTGAGCATTATTGTCAATAGTATCAAAGGCAGCTATAAGGTCCAGTAATACTAAAATAGATAAACAACCATGATCAGATGATAAGAGCAAGCAATTTATACTCTTCTCTAACTCTAATGAGAGCAGTTCGGGCTTTATATTTTGCCACTTCTCCTCAGATAGTATTTAGTTTATTTACCATTTATTTACCAGGTTGGTTTGAATCTGGATGATCAGACTGATTTCATGAAATGACACGCCAATTCGTATTTCCATTTTTGGTGTGCTATCGACCCGCAAAATCGCTTTTCAGCGTGTTTATGAACGCTGTTGACTTAACGTTACATTACTGTATATATAAATAAATGACCTACCCCAACCCTGTCCCTAAACCCACCCGTCACTGGGGTTAATAGCATTTTTGAGTCTTCATACCATCCTAGGAAAAAAAATATTGCTCCCCAGATGTAGATCTACATTTTGCTTCGTTTCGCTCGGACATTTAACGGCGCGTACATACACGTGGAATCACTCGGACATTTAACCGCGTAGACATACACGCATACACGCGGATAGCTCAAAATTTGTATAGATAACACTATACGTGTATGTTTACGCAAAAGTCATGATGTCATGTTGCGATGATAATGTTCTCCATGATGTACAAAGGTGTTCACATGATCAGTATAACAATTATGCTTATTTGATTAATGTAATTATTAATTAAACAGAAAAGTTCAAAATGGTTTGAAACTTGGTTTAAACAGTGACAATATATGTTAAAATGTTTAATGAACACAAATCAGAAGTTTCTATAATTCGATATGATTTTTTATCATTTATGAAATTACAAGTCATTTTAAATTATAATTTAAATCAAAACAATCAATGATTGTATATTTTTAAGTTCCTTTTTATCTTTCCACTTTTTTCATTCAATAAGTTAAATTGACCCGAGCTCTACAGTCAAACATGAAATTAATAATTACCATGTTTATTTCCTTAATACAAATTCGTAGATTTTTGTGAATGATTCACCAGTGCGTGGTAATCCAAACATGTTTGTCTGCACAATAACTTGTTCCACCTGTGATACAACTGATGTCACCTTATACTTCTCGACTCCTCCCTTCAAACAACCTGCCTCCGTCCTATTATAAAACACCCACTATTATGATCTAATCAATTCCTTGCAGATCAAATTAAATCCAGCCCTGCATTCTTGAACATTTGACATTCCTGTTAGTCCTGTTAAATGAGTTGCAGATGGCATTTCACTTTGACTTGATTGTCAAAAACACTATTTCGTTAAAAAAGCTGCTATCAGCAGGTCTATACAGTGTGCGTATTGGTTTACAGTGGAAGGGGGGCTCGTGTGAAGTGCGCTCAAGTGTCTAACTACTTCAGGGCATGTTGGGCTGCCGGCACAGAACAGAATGGCCTTTTGTACCACAACAGTACGACTCTCTGTCCTTGTACCCTTTAACCGGCCACAATGGAAGCCCCCTCTAACGGCGCAGAAGTGTTAGCACACTTTGAGCGGGCAGCCTGAATGAAGTCCCTATGAATGAGCGGTCAGAGGACTGTGGGAACAGGGGGTGGTGGGGCGATTTTCAATGGGAGTTACTGTGGAGCCAAATGTACGGAGGAAAGGAAGGGTTGCGGTTTGTTTTTACGGGGTATGCCTCGAACTCTGTGGATACTCTAAATAGCTTGATGTAAATGTTACTGTATGAACTGCGAGATGATGGAGTCCATGTTATTTTTGCCCATGTTATTTCCCCTTTCTCACTCTTTTGAACGAAGAGTTCACCTCAAAATTAAAACCATGTCATAAGTTACTCACCCTTGTATCATTTCCTTTTTTCTTCTGTGAAACACTAATGGGGATGTTGAAACCAATGATTCAGAAATTTAAAGTGCATGAGTCATTAATTTTCTGATGCTTTTATGGTGTTATTTTTACCTTTTAGAAGCTTGATAGCTAATAGTCCCCAACCATTTGATTTGGATTGAAAAGGACAACATGACATTCTGCTAAACATATCATTTTGTGTTCAACTTTAAAAATAAAATCATACAGGTTTGAAATTATCCATAGATGAATGATACCTCAAACCATGTGGCTCGTTTCTTTTCTAAACAATCAGACTTTTTGACTTGGGGGGGAATTTGAGTTGCCTACATAAGCACCATGGCTCAAATTGTGAATAAATTATTGCAACATTTTGTTTTTTTGGCTAAAATATGCCTATTTTTGGGGCATTTTAGTGGGCAAACATCATTACATTAAAGGGATAGTTCACACGAAAATAAAAATTCTGTCATCATTTTCTCACCCTCAAGTTGATTCAAACCTGTATGAATTTCTTTCTTCTGCTGAACGCTAAAGCAGTTATTGTGAAGAATGTCAGTTCATCGACAAACATTGAAAAACATCACAAGGTAAAAAAAAAAGTAAAAGTTAAAAAAAAATATACTTGATTCGGTCACAAAAAGATCTACAACATGCATTTTCAAAATGGCGTAAATTTTCATTTCAAGCGACTTCTCTCACAAAATTGTTCCCTCGAAAAAATGTTTGTTCTTATGTAGAACTATTGTGTTTCCCAAGAAACGTTGCATTCGCTAGTAAAATATGCGTTCTGTGGCAAAACGACTGTGTTCCTCGACAACATTACTAAAACATAGCTTTTCCTCCCACCTCATATTATTTCCATCTCCAAAAGTTCTGAGAGTGAATGCAAAGTTTCTCGCGGTAACACAAAAGAGAAATTTTACCTCCCATCTTTAATTTTTTTAAATCACCATGTCCCATTAGGGGCTTCAAATGGTTGCCTGGCAGAAGATGGTCATTTTAATGTTGCGAGCAAGATTCAAACACATATTTCCCATAGGAGCACCAGGGCTCAATGTGTCAGCATGTCACATTAGGCCAAAGCTCCTATTTTGACTCTAGGTGTTACATTCATTTATAAGGAACTTTCGTCTATTTTGTCATAATGTGTGGAATGAAACAAGCAGCCACCTTAGGCATTTTTCATAGACCATTTTCCTTCATCCCTTAGAGAACTCCCCTGTTGATTCTCTCTCATCCCCTTTTTTTGTGTGTCTCAAACCCCCTCCTACCCTCACAGACCCTCCTGACTGTGATTTCCAAACTCCCCTGTGTTGTTTGTCTGTGCGTTCATTCTTCCCTCCCGCCCCTGTCTGAAAGCGTTCTGCTCGCTGTTTACGGTCTCTCTGCGACGGACGCCAGAGTAAGAGACGAGAAGAGGAAATGAGAGGGGGAAGGCAGTGTCTTTCATGTGTTTGTGGCGTGTGAGGTACGTACAGTGCTTGTTCTTGGCGTGTTGAATGAGGGATTGATTTATTGGTTTGTTTTCCCGCCGTCCGGGGTGCAGCCGTTGCTGACTTAACAGCACATGTAGAGCTATACGTGTTTACTACGGGCTGTTTCATTATGTTTATGGCTGTGTTTCTAGCCCACTTTTGCTCAGACAATTTATACTGAGAACAAATAGCTTATTTGAACTTTGTGTGAATTGCGTTTATCTCCATTTGCACTTTATGTAAACAAGATGCTATTTCTACATTTGGTGCACAGCATGATATGCGCTTAGTCTAAATAGCATCCGGGTCAATGAACCAGAAGAAAAACTTAGTTTAAAAGAAAATCTAAGTTAAAGAGCTGGCAAGTTCTTAGAAATTTTAGATCTGTCGCAGTTTTCAGTTGTAAAGATGCAAAAATGTCAAGTGGTGCAACCAACAATTAAAAAGTTCATTACACAAATTACACTCTTCTCAAACAATTTATGTATTAACAATGTTTGGAGCTCTGCACATGACATATATATGGTGTATATGTATATATATATGAAGAGTTCAGATGCAAAAGCCTCTAAATGCCATTTGAAATTTTCTTCTTTAATGATGATTTTTATCAAACTTGTATATTTAAGTTCAGTAATTTCACTTAAATAACAATTAATAGGTAATTATCATTGCCATTTAAGTGAAATCACTGAACTTAAATATACAGGCTTGACAAAAATCATCATTAAAGAAGAAAATTTCAAATGGCATTTAGAGGCTTTTGCATCTGAACTCTTCATATATATATATCGTGGTCATGATTTACTAAAATGTGAAAACAAAATTGTTTTCTCATTTTAGTAAATCATGGCCACATTATACTAATCCATTCCTTTGTTTTGATTAAACTAAAACAAGGGAACACATTATTACAACATGGCCATGATTTAGTTAGCAAAACAAGGGACTGAATTATCATATATGCACGATTAACTTAAAACGAGGGAACAAGTTAGTAAAACGTGCTGACGTATTAGTAAGTTGTGGGAATGAATTGTTAATTCGTTGCAAAGATATCCCTATTTTGTGTTGTTTTTCTTTCCTAAGGGAAGGCTTTTGTTATTGGCTTGAACCACAATCTTTTCGACCAAACATTTCCCTCTGATTGTAGCTGTAGTCAACGGTAATGTTTAGGAATGTTTCACAGGAACTTTGTTTCAAGAACCACAAACGATGTTGATCTGTCTTGCCGAGCGAAAACAATCACTGTTTGGAGACAATAACGTGTCTGAGGATATGTCTAAGAGATAAGTAGTGGTTTGCTAAGTCTGCATTAACAGGTGTGTGTGTGTGTGTGTTGTGGTTGTTTGTGTACATGTGTGAGTTATTGAGTGGGTCTCGCTGTCGGAGTGTGGAGAGAGGTCATGAATTGAAGAAAAGAGGAAAAGGAGATTGCTGAACCCTGACTTCCGTTTTGTGTCACCACTGAGAGCTCGGGCCAGCAGTCTCTCTCTCTCTCTCTCTCTCTCACACCCTTGTTTTGCCCTCTCACCCACTTGTATTCAGTCTATTAGATATGTAGCATTTATTAGAACTACGTTACAGTAAGGAAGGTGTAATGTGTAGTGACTGTAAGCCATTGGTAGGTTGTCTTCATGAAAAATTGTGACTGTGGTTTAAAGAAAAACAACATATTCCTGTTTTTTGAGCGGTCCAATGATGAGTGTTTGGGGCAGGACAATCTGTTGATCGGCCAAGGAGTTGGAAGGTTTTGGTTTTAGTATTTCTTAAAGGGGTCATAAACTGGCTTTTAAAATTTTATTGTATTGTTGTCTGAGGTCAACTTATGTCATTCGCTTGGTTTTTACATTCAAAAACATCAAAATGAATAAGTAATAGGCTATTTTGTACACTAGTTTTGAGCCTAGCTAAAAAACGCTGTGTTTTAAGGGCGTCTCGCACTGAAGACTTGGAAGTAAACGCCCACTGCTGTGAGTGGATAACAGTTTTACATATTATGATGAGTTTCAACTCACCTGTCAATCCACATGGGGGAAATTGTTTTGAAAACGTCCAATATTGTAAAATGGCAACCGGAATGATTCGCCCATACATGTTCGACCCAGAGTCCGTGTGTTGCACAATTCCTGTCAGATCCAATATAGACGGCACAGCACCGTTCTTTACTCTTAATCGATCTGCAAATCCAGTCTTGTTTACACAACAATCCTCAGTGAAATGAAGCGAACAGACGGACAATGTTTTACCTCATCAGCTGGAACGTCATTAAAAATAAAGTTAAACCATGCAACCTATTGAAATCCAGAGGAAGCTTATGCAGCGACTGTCGTCTTTCACAACCAGGCACTGCACAATATTCTGTATTGCACGGCAGATCGATCCTATTTGTCATCACGAGGTAGGAATCTATGTTATTTAGCTATGCGTGTAATGCGCAAATCGGTGGGCGGGGCTAAACCGGCCATGTTGAAGTAGGCATTGATCTTCTTCTGTGGGGGTGGTGTTTTATCATCTTTGACGTCATAGTTCTCCACTTTTAAAAACGAGTCGTTTGCTGAGGCTGGTGTCAATCAAAGCTTTTATTGGACTAACAAGGACGTTTTCAGTTCTGAAACTTACAGGATATTTTTATAATATGATGACCTCTTCGATGTCAAAAGCTCAAGGAAAATTTGATTTCTCAGTTTATCACCTCTTTAAGAATTCAAGGTTATTTCATACATAGAGCCATAAGTAATTGTTGACAATGCTTTTGACAGAGCATAGCTGAAATTAATTTTTATTGGATTGATTAGATTGAACTTTTTAGCTGATGCAATGTAAAAATAACCACAAAGACACACACCAAAAAACACTTGGAACACATTAACAACCACTTATACATCACACAAGTGGTGGAGAGTTTTGCACGGACAGGCATTTTCCATATTTTGGTATCAGGCATAGGGATACTTAAAGGCACAATTCACCCAAAAAAAGACATTTCTGTCATTAATTACTCACCCTGACCCATCTTTGAAACACAATACTTTTAATGAACGTAATGAAGGGAGAATTTATTTACACTTAGTGCTTATTTTCATTAACTCTGTTCACCATATGTCTGATTGAGACAAAGTTACAAAAGAAAGGCTTAACGCTTTAGCTTTTGTTGTGAATCCACCATTTTCCGAACTTATTCTTCTCTCTTTTCCCCTTGTGCATACGCTTGGAGAGGCGTTCACTTTAAATAATAGTTAACAAGATATTAGAAAAGTGGGTAAAAATCACCAAACTTGTATTTAATAATGGGGGTATGGTTATCTTATGGCTTCAGTGACAGGGTAATGTCCTATAGTAAGGCAACATTCACTTATGATTTTAATAAATATAATTATATACACTGAATATTATTCCATTTTATAATATACTATAATACCTTGAGGTGCAAATAGGGCAAAAAGAAGCACAACAGAACACAAAAGCAAAAAGGCACTTGATCGATGATGTCTGTGAGTTAGGGCTGTGCAATTAATTATAATTGATTTTCAATTTCGATTTTGGCTTCCAACGATTATGAAAACAAGATAATCGAGGTAAAACGATTACTGTGCCGTCCAGTGCACCTGTTTCTGCCTTAGCTTAACATCCAAATCAGCCAGAGAAGTGAGCGTTGTAAAATGCAGTCTACTGTTGGTGATCTGTGGGACGTGTTTGAAATTAAACAGTGTTAAAAAAGCCCATTAAGAGCTGCAAAAGAGACACTGTTTCCTTGGCGCCATTATCTGTGTGCACTCCGAGTCGGAGTCGAACGCGGAAAAGCAAATGGGCTTTGAGTGTAGCATTAGATCTTAAAGTGACAGCAGCATAATGGTGCGTTCACACCGGACGCGAATAGTACGTCAGGCGCGAGTGATTTCAATCTTAAAGTCCCCGTGAAATCAAAATTGAACCTATTTACTTTGTTAGCGCATATTACTAGTCTTGTGGTGAACAATTAATCCGTGCAAGTGAATATATATTAAAAAAAATGTTTTACCTTAGTAATCTTTAATCAAAATCTGAAAAGTTACTTCCGGTCTGGAACGGTTTCTTTTTCTGATGACGTAGGTTTCACAGTTTGGGTGGGGAAACGCTTAACCACTCCCCTCAAACCGTTAGTTTGCTGTGAGCGAGAGATGGAGAGGAGGAGCGCTAGAGTAAAACCCTGCCCTCTGTTCAATATTCCGTTTCACTTGGAAATACGTCACAGCACTGGAGAAAAATCGTTTGCAACTTCCGGTTCACGGGGACTTTAAGTCAATGCAAAGACGCGTTACACGCGTAAAAAATTTCTGCGGCGCGAATGAGGCGGTAGACTCGAATATGCCTCATTCGCGTGAATTGAGCATCTGGCACGTTAGGCACGTTATGCACGAATTATTTAGTTAGTGCTATTTGTGCATTCACGCGTTTGACGCAAATTCGCGCCTGCCGCCCGAGTTGAAAAATCTGAACTTTGGCGTTAATTCGCCAATCAGAGTGGTGAAGTGTCTGGATGCTTCAATAAATTATTTTGTAATATGACTAAATGCACAACAAAGCAAATATTTTATCACTTAAAACTTCATTTTAATATACGAGACATGTTCATTTTGTATTGAATGTTATTTATATCAAAACCTATATTATATGAAATATTATTATGATGTAAAGACAACCAAAATACATGCAAGTTCGTGTCTGGACGTGAGAGAGAAAAAATCACAGGACAGGTTAATGACTTTTGGAGGCTGGCTGTATTTATGTATTTATGACAGCTAGATTAGGTGGATGAGGGCGAGGGTGATCCTCGCTTGCTCTGATGCCGGACAACAGGTCATCAAACTGGAAGCGGGACAGCGTTGGTCATCGAGGCGCAGCTCCTGGAGTGAGCAAATGGTGAAACTCGCCAAACGGTTCGCCTCTGAAGGGTCCGGTAGACACAAACACGGCGACGATGAACCCAGCGCTGGCTCTCCAGAGCAAATACAGAGCGACCGTCTCGATGAATGCCCAAATAACATAAAAAAGATGTCCGCCAATGGGTTTCGTTTCTGATGCGCGTGACACGCTAAATTTTGCATCAGACTTTTGTTTTTACACGCGTCAATTTCGCTCTTGACGCGCGAATGGATTCAAAGTGTTCAAGCGTATAACTAGACGCGGTAGGTGCGAATTTGACATGCTATTGGCGTCTGGTGTGAACTCACAGTGATAAATCTGCTGCAGTCCGTCATTAATGATAATAAAACAACAGATGACAAAGGAAAATCACTCACTCACTCACTGAATAACGTAGCTTTAAAGTCCCCATGAAATCAACATCGATCATACTTACTTTGTTTGCCTAAATTGGTCATTTTGTAGTGAACAATTCATACATGCAAGTCGATCCACACAAAAATTTTTTTTGACTTTGTAAACTTTAATCAAATTTTGAAAATGCCCCTCCCCTCTGCATTGGAGGACCTTGCCCGATGACGTAGGCTTTACGGTTTGGGTGTCTCCCTAACATCCATGACCACGCCCCTCCAACTGACAGCTGCTGTGTGTTTGCGAGCGCCGAGCGAGCATTGATTGACAGCGTGTGTAAACTTGCGTCATCCTCCATTTCAGAATGAAACACCCATTTTTCTAGATCCATTCAGGTGCTAGTTGGAAAAAAAAGCCACACCCACTATTTCGCCTCATTTAGTATTCCGTTTCTCTCGGAAATACGTCACAACACTGGAGAAAAGTCGTTTGCAACTTCCGGTTCACGGGGACTTTAATAAGGACCCAGACAGCAAACTGACATTGAATCAACGTGGAAACGACGTCTCTCATGACATTGAAACAACGTTGATTTGCTCATCGAATTAACGTTGAACCAACGTCAGACGCGGCATTCTTCAAAGCTAAATGAAATCGAAAATTGGTTTGCTTTCATAACGTTGAAACAACGCGTTGATTTCAAGTTGATTTTCCGTTAGTTTTGAAAGAATGACGCGTCTGACGTTGGTTCAACGTTAATTTGATGAGCAAAACAATGTCAGATCAACGTTGTTTCGATGTCATATTTCCACGTTGATTCAATGTCAGTTTGCTATCTGGGGATGAATCTATGTGTAATGTGCACTGTAAGACCATTCAGCGTTATGTGAGGGATAATGTGTCAGGGTTTATTCTGCAATAAAAACATGGTTACATATGATTTACATCTGATTATTAAATCTGAATACCACTCTAAAACTTAAAACACTGTTTATTTCAATTGTATTTTTGTTCTGTTATCCTTTTAGTTTGTAATTAGTTTCTTTGTTCTTATTGTATTGCTGAGTGCTAACCTAGTATTATTTTTTCCCGAAGTATCGCTAATTGTGAAATTTCACTGATATTTAATATTACTCAAATCATGAACTAAGACTTTGGTCATATCGCCGATCAATAATCGTGTCAAATAATCGGAATTACAAAGCTGACCAAAAATAATCGTGATTATGATTTTTGCCATAATGGAGCAGCCCAATTTGTGAGTTCACTTCTCTGTAGAGCACTGGCCTAATTACAGATCTGGTGTCATCCTATTTATCAGAGCTTTCCCAGCTGCTCAATATCCACTTTCGGCAAGGTAATGTTTTTCTGTGCGCAAGTGTGTTTTGTTTGTGTAATCCACACCCTGCGAGGAATTCCACTTCCTCAAATGATCAGGGAAGGTCACTTAGGCCCTGACATTTGCTGTTAAGATTTTACAGATTGTGTGTGTGTGTGTGAGTGAGTGTGCGTCACACCTCAAAGCCCTGATCAAACTGGAAAGTGCCACTCACTTCCTCTAAAAAACAACAGTGTAGTCAGTGGGAGAATCTTTTTCTGTAGAACTGAGCCCATTATCCTCACCATATATATATATATATATATATATATATATATATATATATAATATAATGTAATGTAAAATAACATTGTTTACATAATTTTTCTTAATTTTTTAAAGTGAAACATTTCAAAAGTAATATTTTTATTTTAATATTATATATATATATATATATATATATATATATATATATATATATATATATATATATATATATGAAGAGTTCAGATGCAAAAGCCTCTAAATGCCATTTGAAATTTTCTTCTTTAATGATGATTTTTATCAAACTATATATATTTAATATTTAATGTATATTTAACTTCAGTAATTTCACTTAAAGGGTAACTAAACCCCTGGTCAGAGCCTGACTCCACCCACTGGCAATATTTGAAAATGCTGAAAAAGTGGGCGGAGATAAAGGGGACGAAATATATGCTAAAACACTCCATCCTGGTCATTTTCAATACTCACAATTCCAATTCCTGACTCCCTACTGTGGTTTTGACGACACAAGATGGTTTTTATATTGCCAAGGGCGTAGTTCGCGTGGTGAGCTGAAACCTGCGTACGTCACGAAGTGCGGAACATCCAATAGGAAAATTCAACTGCAATAGCCACCGTTCAACCTGAAGAGGGCAGCACTAAGACGCTTTTACACCATATATTGTAGAAATAGAACAATTTATAAACAAATGTCAAAAAAGTTACTCGAATCAATGACTGGTATTAATAAAGATCCATTCTTACAGATCATTAACTAAAAAAAGTTGGTTAAGAGTTTAGTTACTCTTTAAATAACAATTAATAGGTAATTATCATCGCCATTCAAGTGAAATTACTGAACTTAAATATACAAGTTTGATAAAAATCATCATTAAAGAAGAAAATTTCAAATGGCATTTAGAGGCTTTTGCATCTGAACTCTTCATATATATCTATATATACATATTTGTAATAATAGTAGTAATACATTATTATTATTTTATAGCATAGTGATATATAATCACAAGATCTTCAAGAGAAAAATCCCAATTCGATTCCTCCCTGAATCAAGCAGCCCTATTTCTGCTTGAACAATATTTGTAGTCATCATTCGTCTGCGAGTGCACTCATATTTTAGCAAGTCAGACAATGTAGATTGTGTGTGTAATTATGTATGTGTATGTGATTATTTGTACTTGGACCTCACCCACGTCTGCTGGCGACAGAATGTCTGAGCACCTTCATTTGGACGACTGCAGACCGATGATGGCCTGGCTCTCGGACTTGCGCTGTTTTCCACCCTTTCTCTTCACCCTTCTTCTGTATTCTTCTCACTTGGATGGAGCAATGCCCATGCTGGCTGTCCAAAGCAGACTTTGTTACCTCATCTTTCCTTCGGATGGTCTCCGAGGGCTGATTAAAGCGTGTGTGGCCCCGCTGGTCTCTTAATAACCGTTCAGAGAGTTTGTTGTATAGTTGGCTCTCCCTCCTTTCAAGGTGGCTTTGGCTTGGCTTGGGTGGGTTTCTTGGGGCAGGAGTGTGAGGGTATTTCTAGCTCTCAGGGGCAGAGGTTGGGCTATGCCAGCCTTCCCCCCATCGAGCCGTTTCCTTTCGAAAACACTCCTCAGGAAACCACTTCAAACAATCACATTCCGACAGAGAAAGGTCCGCACCACTCCTGGAACTTGGGAAAACCTCTCCCTTCCCCTCGAAAGGCTACTCTTTTTCTCCTTCTCGCTCTCATGAGTGAGTCTCCATCTCGCCGTAGGTGTCTTGTTGGCCGTCAACTTACACATACGGGCAATTGTTTTTGCCATTGTATCTTTAAGTCATATTATATGTAAATGAGTTCTGTTATGATTAGTTCATCTACTGCATCTCGTACAATCAGGACATTTTCTGATTGGCTTACATGCAATGGCCTTGGTTTGCATTAAATATACAGTATATGGACGAAAGTATTGGGACACTTCTTAATTCGATTCAGTCAGGCCCACTTGATACAGGTGTATCAAATCAAGCATAAAGGTTTTAGGTCGTCCTGAAGAGCTCAGTGAATTCAGATGTGGTACTGTGATAGAATGCCACCTTTGCAATGAGTGAGTTCATAAAATGTCATCCCTGCTAGATATTCCACACTCAACATTAAACGAGTAGTTCACTTTTAAAAAAAAAAAACTTTTGCTGATAATTTACTCACCCCCATGTCATCCAAGATGCCCACGTCTTTCTTTCTTCAGTCGAAAAGAAATTAAGGTTTTTGATGAAAAATATAATGGACTTCATTGGCAATGTTGTGCAAGTTACTTCCAAACTGTAATACATTAGGTATTACTTGTTACTGTTATTTAAAAGTAATTCATTACCTTACAATATTACTGTCTCAGAATTGTAATGCGTTACATTACTCATGTATTACTTTTGAGTTACTTTCACCAAAATAACTAAGTAGAACTTAACTTTGGGGCTGTAACGATATGCAATATGAAACCGAAATCGCGATTCGCCACACGACTCAGATCAACGAACCTACAGAATCGCGACACACCTCTTCCAACTCCAGCGTTATTCTCCTTACCGTCAAGATCCAATGCTGCCTTATCTTTAAATTAGGCTATTAGTATTATTTGAAGTTAACATTATAAAATACGTAGACCTACACCACATAACTAGTCGAGGATAAACTATTTAAAATTGGGGAAGTCCAGCATTATGGACATGACATTTGCAGTCAAAACTTGAAATAAAAATTCTCAGAAAATACATATATTGAAACATATATAGGCTACTTCCTTAAAGGACTCCAGACATTAGACAAATATCAGTCTATGTTTTATTTTTAATATTAAGGAAAAGACACACAGTCATGCGTGACAAAAAAATAGGAGGCAAAATATATTTTTTGTAATTCTGTTAATTACACTGCGCAAATCAGATGAGGAAGGGTTGGCTCTCCAGTCTCCATAGAACTTAAAATATTCATTTTATTTTAGTTTTCGTGTTCGCATTTATGAGGAAAAAACAATGTTACAGACGCGACCGCTCTGAACTGGCACTAAAAGACTGCTTTAAAACTTTCACATAGTCTGTTGCCTTTAAGAAGTAAAAGCAGGCAATACACTGTAATACAACTGTAATACAAGCCTCACTAAACATGTAACGAGTAAAATATTACTGAAAATTGATTAGTAATGCCTTACACTACTGCGTTACAGCAAAAAGTAATATGTTACTGTAATGTATTACTTTTGTAATGCGTTACTCCCAACACTGTTCATTGGGCACCAAACAGTTCCAAATGAACGAATCTTTTTTCGAGTCATTTTGTGACTAAATTACTCGTTAAAAGATTTGTTTGATTTTGATGAACGAGTTCGAACAGGAGAGTCACGAACGCTCATCACAGAACACAGAACAGAGCAAGGCGAGCATTTGTGCTTATAAAACTTAAACTTTTTTATTTATTTTTTAAATGAGCGATCGTTTCGCTAGATAAGACCCTTATTCATCGTCTGGTGTCGTTTAAAGCCCTTTGAAGCTGCACTGAAACTGTCATTTGGACCTTGAACCGTTTGGTTCCCATTGAAGTCCATTATATGGAGAAAAATCCTGAAATGTTTTCTTCAAAAACCTTAAATTCTTTTCGACTGAAGAAAGACTTTTTTTTTAAAAAAAAAAGTGAACTACTCCTTTAAGTTTTATTATTGGAAAGTAATGTGTTTTTGGAACTGAAACATCTCAACACATAGCAACACTGTTTCGGCCCAGATCCGGCCCACATCTGGCACTTGTGGAATACTGATCTGGCCCACATGCAGCGTGGAATGGCGGCCCTTGGGCGGACTGCTTCTGTTTGCCAGATCTGGGCCACAAGCAGGCCATAGCAATGCCACATCAGCCAAGAGCAAAGAAATAAACCAGAACTGGACCTTATCTGATCCACAAAATCTGTGTATATTATATATGGAGTCATCTCAGCCTTAATAAGCCTGCAGAATCACTGAAGGGAAGAAAAGAACAGAAAAAGAGACAAGCAGAAACACAAGAACTTGAAACAAGAAAATGAAATCATAGCTGAAGAGAAAAGAAGACATTAAATCTCTGAAGATCTCAGCAGAGGAGGATTAGACACTATTATTATGTATATCTGAGTCAAACGGCTTCTCGAACATGAACAAATGTAGGGTGGGACTAGTTTTCGCACATGTGCAAACACAAACAAAGACAACATGGTGATTTTAAGAAATGATAAACATTAACTAGGATTTTAATTGGTTGTTATAATATTATATATTTTTATAATGTATTTTTTTAGATCTATTTTTAGAATTTATTTATATTACACACTGAAATGTAGTCTTCCTAAATGTACTTGGATTGTTTTTATTATACAAATTTAAAATGTATTGATTTTTTTTTTAATTTATTGGTTTATCGTATCAGTCAGTATTTTTATAGTGATTCAGCCCTACGTTATATTTTCTCTAAAAGACACTTGTTTTAGTGATATCTGAGCACATGCAGATTTATTTTACATGTGAAATTGGAACCAGCTTTGATGTCGGATTGAATTATTCAGGGACCTTGAATATAAACCCCAGCCTCTGTTTCATAACACTGGAATATGTTTAGATAATATATCACGTTCACCTTTAAAAGTACCATGGCTGATGTAGAGAGACCTTCACTTTTCCTCCATTGCGTCAAGGCTTTAAAAAGGCCTTCGTAAATAACAATTATAGCTTGTTTTATGACCTCAATGTGCATGTACTATAAGGGTTCTCTATTATTATGTCCATATTGCTGTTTATTGTTTGTGTGTCATTGTGTTTCCAAGTGGTGGTGCACAAATGGTCTCTCGCTCTTTGAGCCCTGGTGACCCCACATGACCTCACAGCTGTTCGTGTTTGAGGCTTCTGATTGGAGAGTTCTCCATACAGTCAAACAGCCGTGAAGGGATATAGAACATATATTGATTTAATTAGTGATAGTTCACTTGATGGACGCCTTGTTGCCATGGCGATGGGATGGGCAGTGAGATCTCCGACAGTAGAGAGTGTGTGATGGCCTTTAAACAGAGCTTTGACCTTTGAGCGTCACCGTATCTTCCACACATTTGCGTTTTTTTTTTCCACCTCTGTTGTTTTGTCTGAATTTGTTAATTTATTAAAAAATAATAAATGACCCACTTGTAAAAAAAAAAAAAATCCATTTGTGTTGTGGGTGTTAACTAAAACTAAAATATTTTTATTCAACGAAATTGTGCTGAAATAAAAAAAAATGTATAGATATTAAATGAAAGGTTTAAATTGAAGTACTAACTAAACTGACAAAATAAAGCAAAATAAAAATGTTAAAAACGATTAAAAGCACATAAAATTACTTAGTGCTGTCAAATCGATTAATCGCGATTAATTGTGATTAATCGTATCTGACATAAAAGTTTGTGTGTGTGTGTGTATCTATATATATATATATATATATATATATATATATATATATATATATATATATTAGGGCTGTCAAGTGATTAATCACGATTAATCGCATCCAAAATAAAAGTTTGTGTTTACATAATATATGTGGGTGCACTGTGTATAATTATTTTATATATATATAAATACACACACAGAAAAAAATATTGTTTATATATAAAATATATTTATATTTATATATAATATAAATTATATATAAATCTATATACAGTATATACATGAAAATATTTCTTAAATATATACAAGCAAGTGTATGTATTTATATATATAAAATAATTATACACAGTGCAACCACATATATTATGTAAACACAAACTTTTATTTTGGATGCAATTAATCGCGATTAATCGTTTGACAGCCCTAGTAAATACTGTATATAGATTTACATATAATTAAAAAAAATTAAAAAATAAAATACTTTATATATAAATAATATTTTTTTCTTAAATATACATGCATGTGTGTGTATTTATAGATATACAGAATAATTATACATAGTGCAGCCATCCACATATATTATGTAAACACAAACTTTTATTTTGGATGCGATCAATCGCGATTAATCGCTTGACAGCCCTAATATATATATATATATATATATATATATATATATATATATATATTAGGGCTGTCAAGCGATTAATCGCGATTGATCGCATCCAAAATAAAAGTTTGTATATAATATATACAATATATATATATATATATATATATATATATATTAATATATATATATAAACACACATATACTATATAATTTGAAACTTTTATGTCAGATACGATTAAAAATGTTTTAAATATTTTGGGGGAAAAACAGGATATGATATCATCCATATCAGTAAGCTTATGGTCTCTGAGTGTTTTATGACATAAGTCTTGTTCAGGTTGTAAAAAGTCTTCTGATACTCCCCCCAAATCTTATTTATGAAGAGTTTATTATGGTAGCACATTATTTTACAGTCCTGTTCCCCATGTACTATTACAATAACTGGGTATTAACTTGGTACTAAACCTGAACCTAAACTTAAACCCAACCCAAACCCACATTACCATTACGCTAATGGTTAAGTTCACACATAATTAATGTATTCAAGGTGTATGGAAAAGACCTTATGCAAGACATTTTTAAACTTTTATTAAAATAAGGCTTTTCTGGTCAACTTCTCTGGTTATTCGTTAGCTATGAGTGTCTCCAAAGAAATATTTAAGAAATATTGATTAAACAGGAGCAGGCCTATTGAGTCACACCGGCTGTTTCTGGAATGAGGATGGTTTGCAGAAGAATAAAAATGCAGCCAGCAACTGATCGTCCGGATGATTAGACGAGTGGGACATGGAACAGATCAAGAGGAATATTTGGCCAGATTTTAGCACGTCATTTTCAAACCATGAATTCTCTTCACGGATGTGTGTTGTGCCACTTTCAAGCCCTCCCGAAAAGTCGTAATTATGACATGATGTGCATTCAAGTCGTCGGACGTGTTGAGCAATTCCATATTTCCTCTTTTTAAGTTTCTTCGTGCCATTGCATCAGAAACAAATGCAGATGTTTAGCATCTGGTTTCACACGGTTAGCATCCTATCCCAGATCCTCACAACATCCATCAGTGGTTTGGTCCACAACTGCTGTTTACTGTAACGACAGTGACTTTTTAACAACTTCCCCATATGTGTGTTTCACTGTTACCCGTGTAACCGAGGTAGGAGTCTCCTTTTCGGAAGTGAGGTTTATCTGTTCCTCATTCCCAGCAGCTTTCCCTCTCCCACGGTAGCAACCTGCCCTTTCTGGGTCATGTTAACAAAACATTGGCTTTCCTCCCCCCCATCCTCCAGTCGATGGTTTATTCCAGTCCTTCCACAGCAGTGGCACCAGTTCACTTCTGCTTTTGCATTGCTGGTGTGTCTTATACTGCGTTGATGAATGGTAAGTCCATCAATGGTTTTGTCTGGGCTGCTGCCTGTATAATGTCTGTAATGACGTTCTGTTATTAAATAAGACTATGGCTCTGTTCAATATGGAATATACTGTACTTGACAAAACTGCACTTTGTACTGCATATGCTGCCTGTACGCATGTTTAATGCCACATACTGCTATATTCTTCTGATTATTTTGCATTTTGACTGTCATTTTAAAGGAGTAGTTCACAAAAACTTTTGCTGATAACTTACTCACCCCCATGTCATCCAAGATATCCACGTCTTTCTTTCTTCAGTCGAAAAGAAATTAAGGTTTTTTATAGAAACATTCCAGGATTTTCTCCATAATGGACTTCAATGGGTACCAAACGGTTCAAGGTCCAAAAGACAGTTTCAGTGCAGCTTCAAAGGGCTTTAAACGACACCAGACGATGATTAAGGGTCTTATCTAGGACCCTTCGAGTCATGACTCGAAAAAAGATTTGTTCGTTTTGATGAACGAGTTCGAACAGGAGAGTCACGAACGCTCATCACAGAACAGAGCAAGGCGAGCACTTGTGCTTATAAAACTTAAACTTTTTTATTTATTTTTGAAATGACCGATCGTTTCGCTTGATCAGACCCTTATTCATCGTCTGGAGTCGTTTAAAGCCCTTTGAAGCTGCACTGAAACTCCCATTTTTACCTTGAACCGTTTGGTTCCCATTGAAGTCCCATTGAATATGGAGAAATTCCTGGAATGTTTCTATCAAAAACCTTAATTTCTTTTCGACTTCTTTTTGAGTTTTTTAAAAAGTGAACTACTCCTTTAACTTCTGGCTGTCCAATCAAATAATGAATCAAGAAAGAGATACTAATATATTCCTGATGTTTAATATCTCAATATCTAATATCTTCTCTTCCAACTGGGTCTGACGGGTCTGTTGGCTGGTTTTAGATGGATTTTGCACAATTTCCAGTTTATCAAGCTGGTAGATCAACTAAACCAGCAAATCACTTGGTTGAATAGGCTGACAGACCATATTTGACAATAAAACGCCAATAAATCACCTTAGGCTGGTTTAAGGCTGTTAGGGATGATGGCTGGTGTAACAAATGTCATAGTTGAAACCTGATGATCCATGTTGCCCCAGAATAACATGATAAATCACAGCTTTTTCCATTCATAAAAAAGGGTTTAAACTTTTCAAAAGGCCCCAAGGCCTGGTTTCACAGACTGGGCTTAGATTAAGCCAGGATTAGGTCTTGGTGAAGTTAGGAAATATAGCTACTATAAACGTTCCTTAGAAAGAAATGAATCTTGAGACTTTAAGATATGTTAGTACAAGTTGCTCTCAGTTGAAACAGCTTAAACATGCATTTTAGTCTGGGAAGAGCTTAAGCCTTGTATGTTTTAAATGAGGAGCTGGACAGTGAGACCGTTTTCAACTCAACACAGCAGTGTTGTAGTCGAGACCACCTCACTCGAGTCCGAGTCTAGACCGAGACCAGAGAGAGTCGAGTCCGAGTCAAGACCGAGTCCATAGAGAGTCGAGTCCGAGTCAAGTCCAAGACCAGAGACGGTCGAGTCCGAGTCGAGACCGAGACCAGTGAGGGTTGATTACCTAATTTACTTTTATTTACTTAGAGAAATCCTTTTTTTTATTTATTTTTTTTTTTTTAATTGAATTTACTTAGAGTTTAAAAAATATGATCAGTTTAGGGTAAAAAAGGCCACATAGTAGGTGGTGTTAAAAGTAATTTTATTACAATTTGTCATGCGCAGTTGCGCACTAGAAAATCACCAATCACTGGGCGTGTCAATCAAATTAAAGAAATATTTTATTAACATACATTAATAATCATGAAAAATATTTTGAATTGAACTTGAGTGGACTCGGGAATAAGTCCGAGTCCTAAAAAAAAAAATGTTCGAGTACGAGTCAATTCCGAGTGCAAATGGACACGAGTCCATGACAAGACCAAGACCATTAAAATATGGTCTCGAGACCGAGTCCGAGTCTCGAGTACTACAACACTGAAACACAGAACACCTTCTATGAGTTTTGAACGTTCATTTACTCAACAACAGTGTTTTGGGGGCCTCATTTTTGAAAAGAATTCAGTTTTTGAAAACAACGGCATTATGCGCATGTGTTTTACCGGTTCAGTGTAGTGTTTATTTACAAAGTGAATTCAGAATTCAGCGTTTTTAGTCGTTTTCACGGATCCGTGTGAACAAGAGTGTGCCTGTGTGCGAAAAACATGTTTTTTTTGTGCATCATTGCAGTGTAAGACTTTGAATAACAGATCTCCAGCAAGACCCTACTGAACTCCACTGTGTTGTAGTTCACACACGGCCGTCATTGGGATTTGTGTGTGGAATGTGAAGGATTCTGTATACTGAGCTGCAAACTCCTCTCTCGCGGTTGTTTACATGCCAGTGATTATCTCATGCCAACCCCTGTTCTACAGTAGATTATTCATCATAATGGAAATTAACCGTCAGGTGTATTGCATTGGGTACAGTAGGTCCAGCACATTTTGCCAATAAAATGTAAAATATGTATTCTTAGTAGTATGCCATTCCCAGCCTTAGAGACTAAAATACTGAATTCCACATGACTCCACGTCATGAATGTGTCAGAGTTCAAAGAAGAACTTCAGTGCTAGTAGCCTATACATGGATAGTTTCCACACCAAAGTGTCCAACATAGTTTTTCCTTCCTCTAAGGCTATGTCTACACTAATTTTGGCTTCTCAGGTCACACTCAGATGGTTGTAGACTGTGAAAACCAAGGTATTTGAAAAGTATGGCACACGATTAGGGTTGGGTATCGAGAATCGAGTATCGATTGAAACCGAGACTAACTTTTCGTTTTTCCCGGAATCGTTCAAAAGTTAAAATTTCGATTACTCGTTTCGATATTCACAGTCCGCCGAGCGGAAGAAGAAACCGCTAAACACCACCAACGAAGAAGCGTCTACCGGAAGTGTTGGCATAACCACGTGAGTCGAACATGAGTAGCTTATGTCGGCGATCCAAAGTGTGGCTTCACTTTTCTAAAAATAACGAAATCTCGGCAAAATGCTAAATTTGTGACAAAAGGAGTATTTTTACAGAAGGAGTATTTCCTTCAGAAAGGTCGTTGGTTAGCAAGGTTAGCTAAACTTTTTTGACCCTGCCTCTTAAAAGAATCGGACTCGAGAATCGTTAGGAACCGGAATCGAAACAAGGAATCGGAATCGTTCAAATTCAAACGATACCCAACCCTACACATGATGTTTAGTCATGTGACACGTATTGTGCCCATAGATATCTTAAACCGGCATGTGTTTGCTACACTCTAAAAAATGCAATCCAATTTTGGGTCAAATATGGACAAACCCAGCCATTGGGTTACATTTTTAAATGACATTTTTAACCCAATGACTGGATTTGTCCATATTTGACCCAAAATTGGGTTAAAACAACTCTTTTCACTCTTCAGTGTTGCTAAACATAAATGATACTTTGTACAATCTCCATATTACACTACTGCAAAGATGGCAGAAAATGTACTCGCAATTACAGTCCTGTGGCGAAACGTGAGAGCCGTTGTGTTTTAGAGCCTACATGGATTGGCGGTTGAGTGGGAATTGGACGTACCAGTAAGTAGTGGGATATTCTGCTTATGAAATGATCATGTAAGAGTGATAGCGAGCATCTCTGTGAGCTCTTATTATGTTTTACGCATAGTTTTGATGAGAAACTTTTGGGAAACTCGGTTTTCAGCATAAACGGTTTTCAAATGTATTCAGATGAATGTAGACGTAGCCTGAGAAGCTTCCATGTCCATTCACCGAGGAATCATGTCCAGACCTCAGGAGGGAATTCTTGTGGATATGACTTCTTAAAACGGCATCCATCTCCCAAACCATTGCATTGCAAAGTAGTATGGGAATTTATGACAAACAACTTAAGTGTCAATTGACCTCTTATGGGGGATAATAAGATGGGAAACTGTCAAGCCAGTCGTTAGCTGTTGTTAAGATGCGTGTTTGCGTAGGCTTAGCATGTGTGCATGCATCAGTGTTTTCATCTTTTTAATATCATTTACGGTTTCCTGTAAAAGCCCATTGAGGAATTGCTTATTGAAGCTCCAAATCTGGCTGTGAACTTCAGTGTGAAGATGCAACATTTATTTAACTTAGACACTAACAGCTAAGATGATTAAATGTGGCGTTCCCGTTGAACTTTAAAGCACGTTGCAAAGGGCTCCAGTTGCTTTCTTGTGTCTTACTTGCTCTGGTGTGTGTGTCTTTGTCAAAACAATCATCTGTCCTTTTAGATGAGGGCTTTTAGCAGATGAAAGTATGTAAAGTGTGTTAAAATATGTTGGCCGTAGAAAGAAATGTTTGTTTCTCTCTTGTCTGTTCCAATTCTACTGATATACTTATATATATATATATATATATATTTGTATATTGACTCCTTAGTAAAAATGGCATAAAATATAATGTTCATACACTCTCAGAAAAAAAGGTACAAAAGCTGTCACTGGGGCTGTACCTTTTCAAAAGGTAAACTTTTGTCCATTTTAGGTGCTAATATGTACATTTTATGTGATAATATGTCCATTTCATGAGCTAATATGTCCATTTTAGGTGGTAATATGTCAATTTTTGGTGTTAACATGTACATTTTAGGTGATAATATGTACATTTTAGGTGCTAATATGTCCATTTCATGAGCTAATATGTACATTTTAGGTGCTAATATGACAATTTCATGAGATAATATGTCCATTTTAGGTGCTAATTATGTCCATTTTAGGTGGTAATATGTCAATTTTAGGTGTTAATATGTCCCTTTTAGGTGCTAATATGTCCATTTCATGAGATAATATGTCAATTTTAGGTGCTAATATGTACATTTTATGTGATAATATGTACATTTTAGGTGCTAATATGTCCATTTCATGAGATAATATGTCCATTTTAGGTGTTAATATGTACATTTTAGGTGTTAATATGTACATTTTAGGTGGTAATATGTCAATTTTAGGTGTTAATATGTACATTTTAGGTGGTAATATGTCAATTTTAGGTGTTAATATGTACATTTTAGGTGATAATATGTACATTTCATGAGCCAATATGTCCATTTTAGGTGTTAATATGTACATTTTAGGTGGTAATATGTCAATTTTAGGTGTTAATATGTACATTTTAGGTGGTAATATGTCAATTTTAGGTGTTAATATGTACATTTTAGGTGATAATATGTCCATTTTAGGTGGTAATATGTACATTTTAGGTGGTAATATGTCAATTTTAGGTGTTAATATGTCCCTTTTAGGTGATAATATGTACATTTTAGGTGCTAATATGTCCATTTCATTAGATAATATGTCCATTTTAGGTGCTAATATGTCCATTTTATGTGATAATATGTACATTTTAGGTGCTAATATGTCCATTTCATGAGATAATACGTCCATTTTAGGTGGTAATATGTACATTTTAGGTGGTAATATGTCAATTTTAGGTGTTAATATGTACATTTCAGGTGCAAATATGTACATTTTAGGTGCTAATATGTACCACTAAGGTACCAATATGTAGCCTTTGGATACAAAAGTGTACCTTTTGAAAAGGTGCAGCCCCAGTGACAGCTTTTGTACCTTTTTTTCTGAGAGTGTATAATGTAGGTTTTGTGTATGTTTCATTTGAAACAAGATTTTCTTTAGATATCGGGATTGTTATCGGTCACTGAAAAGGAAATATATCCATAGCAATGAAAAATACAAACCAGTATCACCATTGAGACTGTACAGAAAGCGAATGGAAAGTTTTCCTCCTGAGAAAAATACTCTAGTCTCGCATTGTTTCTTTTAAAGTTGACACTTAAATGCAACGATTGAGAACTCCAAGTTTCCCTATGGATACATCTCTTTGTTTAATGTCCGTGCTTTATTTAACTAGACTTTCTGGACAAATGTGTCTCCAGAAGTTATATAAATTTGCCAAACCTCCATGGACATCTTCAGTTGATAAAGCAATTCAGAAAACAAACAAAATGTGCTATTCTAGAAATGCAGAAAGTGTCAGGGTTTGGATTATTCAGTAGCATTTAAAGGTCCCCTGACATGGGGTTATTTTATCATTTTATAATGTTTCCTGGGTTGCCCTTATAATGTTAGTATGTTTTTTTTTAGATCAATAGCCATAATTTAGTAATAAAGGGCATTTTTCGCCTGGTTTTAGCCTGAACGCTCTGTTTGAAGGGGCGTGTCTGCTGTGGGATTCAGTGGAACCGCCCACTGCTGTGATTGGCTGACATGCTTGCATATGAAATAGCTACATATTACATGTGAAACTCTCTCGAATACTTTTACTACTATACAGCTATTTTATGTTTTTACTATTACAGCTATCGAGATTAACGAATCGTGAGAATTTTTAAAGTATTTAGATCTATTCCCATTACATAAAATGTTGCTGTGATGTGAGCAAGCAGATGACAGTCTGTCGATCGTGAGAATGAAGATCTTATCATCGCAATGCAGTTTCTGCACTCTCTCTAATGCTTTCACCAATGCAAACACGATGATGTAAATACAGTAAGATCTTTCTTGTGAAGTGTAACGTGCGTCATTGATTTCATAAAAGATTGTGTGGAAAGATTGTTCCTTTATCACTTTCTGTATAATTTGTTCAGAATTTAAATAAGATTATTTTCATCCTACTAAAAAAAAACGAAGTTAATATTTTAGTCACTGGCTTGACTTATGCATAAACAGAATTGAACGATTTTGAGAGAAAGATGACCTGTCTGAACTTGGACAATTAGGTCACACATCTGAAATTGTTGCTTGGTAGCTCGATCGATTTATTTTCAGGAGTTCATCGAGTTGAGGAAACAGTCGTCGGTGAAATGTTTGGACCATACAAAACTTTAGGAAGTTGTGTCGGCGCATTTCTGGAGAAAATAAAATTAACTGAAGGAACTAAAAAATACTTTTGTGTTCAATTTGTTCATCCGGACACTGATCAACTGCAATGCTTCGCTCGTTTGCAGGCCATGATATCTCTCGAGAGGAAACACTCAAATCTCAAAGCTATTTCTCTTGGAAAAACTCAAATCGCACTCACGCATTCGTCCTTCCAGCTCATTTTCTCATGGGCGAGCCAAATTCTCTGTGCGGGCAAAGCAGAGAAAGGGGAGGTAACCTTTCCTCGTTATGATGAAATAACGAGGAGATTCAAGCTCTGTTGAAAATTCTAGACACGAGGGCACCAAATACAGGCCAGGGAAACTAATGTTAAAAAACCTCAAAAAGGGAAAATTTCATGTCAGTGGACCTTTAATATAAAATATTTATATTAATGAAATATATATACAGTGTATATATATATTATAAGTATTTGAACGATAGTGGTATGCCCTCATTAAGTCAATGTGTGTGAGAGAGATCCTCTGGCTGTCTTGTTTAGTCTGCTCTCGTAGAGAAAGCTGGGTGGGAGTTTTTTGCTTTAGGCCAGTGCATCTGCAGTCTTCATGGCTGTCAGTGCCGGCAGTGAGATATCAATAGACAGCATGAATGAGGTTACATTTAACTTAGAGTTTCTGTTCTCTGTAGGGTAATGCTTATAACACTGAGACTAATGCAGCAAAGTGCAACATTTGTGTGTAGATTAGCCACCTCTTCAATTGTGAACAGTGGGAGTTGTGTTTACTGCAAATGTGTGTTTGTATAAATTCCTGTCCAATGTCCAAGACGGGGGTGAGGGAACAAGGGATACTTCCCAACCCAACATTCATCTCCATTTCACACTCTCTTGTCTTCAGACTCAAGGCCTTTACATTTTGTTCTGTATTTTCTGTGGGAACAAATATAAAGAAAGTAAATAGGGTCAGTTTAGGTCAGATTTCATGTTGCATCTTTCTCAGTTGACACACACTTTAAAAAGGCTGTGTGAAAAATCTCAACATATAAATCACAAATTTCTTCATGTTCTACCAGGGCCTGGTTGAAGGTCTTGTAAAACTGTCTACTGCTCTTCACATCACATCTCATTCATGTTTGCTGTAAATTAACCTTAAAGGAGTAGTTAATCCAAGATGTCCATGTCTTTCTTTCTTCAGTCGAAAAGAAATTAAGGTTTTTGATGAAAACATTCCAGGATTTTTCTCCATATAATGGACTTCAATGGGCACCAAACGGTTCAAGGTCCAAATGAGAGTTTCAGTGCAGCTTCAAAGGGCTTAAACGACACCAGACGATGAATAAGAGTCTTATCTAGTGAAACGATCGGTCATTTCAAAAGTAAATAAAAAAGTTTAAGTTTTATAAGCACAAATGCTCGCCTTGCTCTGTTCTGTGATGAGCGTTCGTGACTCTCCGGTTCAAACTCGTTCATCAAAATGAACAAATCTTTTTTCGAGTCATGACTCAAAGGGTCCTAGATAAGACCCGTCCCTTATTCATCGTCTGGTGTCGTTTAAAGCCCTTTGAAGCTGCACTGAAACTCTCAATTTGGACCTTGAACCGTTTGGTACCCAATGAAGTCCATTATATGGAGAAGATCTTGGAATGTTTTCATCAAATACCTTAATTTCTTTTCAACTGAAGAAAGAAAGACGTGGACATGGGGGTGAGTAAATTATCAGCAAACATTTTTTTCAAAAGTGAACTACTCCTTTAATTGCCAACCATGTTAATATTTCAACACATTTACACATACTTTGTTTCTTTCAGATGTCTAACTACAAGCGTGCAACGTTTGAGGAGGAGGACGGGACAGACATCCCTGCCGATGGAGCCATCTCTCCTGACAGTGTGGAGGTGAGTTTGGGTCAGGGCTCAGTGTGGATGTGTGCATTTTATGTTTTTTTCTTTCAGACTTTTTTTTTTAAATCCAATGCCACATGCAAATAAATAAAGCAACCATTTAAGCTGTTCGTTTTTACAGAAACTATGAGAAATATTACTGTTGCACAATTCCCATGAAAAGTGGAAGATCAGAAATGACGCTAAAACGCGGCAAAAGAGAGAATAGTGAATCGCTGGGTAGTCGTGATGTTCTCTGTGAAGTTCAGCTCTTTCCTGCATGACTTGGATGCTTTTACCGCTGAACAATCATGCTGACAGTCATGCTGTGGTGAACTGCTGGGCTAGCGGGAAAGAAACACGGTAATGAGTTGGTGGTGAAGTTCTTTCTTCTAGGCTGAGTTATCCAGGCAAGATGAAATACATACAGACACTGTAGGAGCACCAGATGCATAAAACATAGGAAAATACACTTCTTGCAAACCGCTGCAAAACAAACTGAAACCAAATAAACTTTTAGTAACCGTTCTTTTAAGAACCTTTTTTTCCCCATAATTTGTCAACATAAAAAAATAAAAAACCTATACATATTGTTTGTGTACGGAAGAGGATTAGGGCCAAGCAATAATAAAAAAATAAAACCATCTCGAGATTAAAGTCATTATAATGCGAGATTAAACTCATTAAATTTCGAGAAAAAAGTCGAAATACAATCTTGAGAATAAACTAATTAAAAATCGAGAGTAAATTCGTTGTGTTTCGAGAAAAAACTCGTTAAATTTTGAGAAAATAGTTGTAATACAATCTTGAGAATAAACTAATTAAATATCGAGAATAAAGTCGTTGTGTTTCGAGAAAAAAACTCAAAACATTTTGAGAAAAAAGTTAAAATACAATCTTGAGAATAAACTAATTAAATGTCGAGAATAAAGTCGTTGCGTTTTGAGAAAAAAACTCGTAAAATTTTGAGAAAAAAGTTTAAATACAATCTTGAGAATAAACTAATTAAATATCGAGAATAAAGTGGTTGTGTTTCGAGAAAAAACTCGTTAAATTTTGAGAAAAAAAGTTGTAATACAATCTTGAGAATAAACTAATTAAATATCGAGAATAAAGTCGTTGTGTTTCGAGAAAAAAACTCGTAAAATTTTGAGAAAAAAGTTGAAATACAATCTTGAGAATAAACTAATGAAATATCGAGAATAAAGTCGTTGTGTTTCGAGAAAAAACTCGTTAAATTTTGAGGAAAAAAGTTTTAATACAATCTTGAGAAAAAAGTTGTAATACAATCTTGAGAATAAACTAATTAAATATCGAGAATAAAGTCGTTGTGTTTCGAGAAAAAAAACTCAAAAAATTTTCAGAAAAAAGTTGAAATACAATCTTGAGAATAAACTAATTAAATATTGAGAATAAAGTCGTTGTGTTTCGAGAAAAAAACTCGTAAAATTTCGAGAAAAAGTTTAAATACAATCTTGAGAATAAACTAATTAAATATCGAGAATAAAGTGTTTGTGTTTCGAGAAAAAACTCGTTAAATTTTGAGAAAAAAAGTTGTAATACAATCTTGAGAATAAACTAATTAAAAATCGAGAATAAAGTCATTGTGTTTCGAGAAAAAACTCGTAAAATTTTGAGAAAAAAGTTGAAATACAATCTTGAGAATAAACTTATTAAATATCGAGAATAAAGTCGTTGTGTTTCGAGAAAAAACTCGTTAAATTTTGAGAAAAAAGTTGTAATACAATCTTGAGAATAAACTAATTAAATATCGAGAATAAAGTCGTTGTGTTTCGAGAAAAAAAACTCAAAACATTTTCAGAAAAAAAGTTGAAATGCAATCTTGAGAATAAACTAATTAAATATTGAGAATAAAGTCGTTGTGTTTCGAGAAAAAAACTCGTAAAATTTCGAGAAAAAGTTTAAATACAATCTTGAGAATAAACTAATTAAATATCGAGAATAAAGTGTTTGCGTTTCGAGAAAAAACTCATTAAATTTTGAGAAAAAAAGTTGTAATACAATCTTGAGAATAAACTAATTAAATATCGAGAATAAAGTCCTTGTGTTTCGAGAAAAAACTCGTTAAATTTTGAGAAAAAAAGTTGTAATACAATCTTGAGAATAAACTAATTAAATATCGAGAATAAAGTCGTTGTGTTTCGAGAAAAAAACTCGTAAAATTTTGAGAAAAAAGTTGAAATACAATCTTGAGAATAAACTAATTAAATATCGAGAATAAAGTCGTTGTGTTTCGAGAAAAAACTCGTTAAATTTTGAGAAAAAAGTTGTAATACAATCTTGAGAATAAACAAATTAAATATCGAGAATAAAGTCGTTGTGTTTCGGGAATAAAACTTGTAAAATTTCTAGAAAAAAGTTTGAATAAAATCTTGAGAATAAACTAATTAAATATCGAGAATAAAGTCATTGTGTTTCGAGAAAAAACTAATTAAATTTCGAGAAAAAGTCGAAATACAATCTTGAGAATAAACTCATTAAATATCGAAAATAAAGTCATTTTTTGAGAAAAAAACTCAAAAGTTGAAATACAAATGAGATTTTTCTCGAATAAAATCTATATTCTCGAAACTAAACAAGATTTTTCTTGAAACACAACAACTTTATTCTCGATATTTAATGAGTCTATTCTCAAGTCTATTCTCGACTTTTTTTTCGAAATTTAACGAGTTTAATCTTGCATTGTAATGACTTCAATCTCGATATTTAATGAGTTTATTCTCAAGATTGTATTTCGACTTTTCTCGAAATTTAACGAGTTTAGTCTTGCATTGTAAAGACTTTAATCTCGATATTTAATGAGTTTATTCCCAAAATTGTATATCAACTTTTCTCGAAATTTAACGAGTTTAATCTCGCATTATAATGACTTTAATCTCGAGATGGTTTTATTTTTTTATATATGCTTGGCCCTAATCCTCTTCCATATTTGTGCTTTGGAAAGGTTCAATGGATGTTAAATGTTCTTCACTAAACCATCAATGCCAATAAATAACTTTTATTTTTAAGTGTGTAGATCTCATGTATTGTGAATATTTTGAGAACAGGAAGGGGCCAAGCACCGAACCTTGAGGTACTTCAGTAGTTAGCTGATATTGCTTAGATACTGCTTCCCTAAAAGTCACCATGCAGAATCTACCCATGCACAGTGTGTAAAGGGTATATCATTTACTGTGTCCAGCATGTCCTGATGATCAATAGTATTTCATTATGTTAAGATTAGCCAATTATATTAAAGTCATTAATATAAGAAGTTATAAACATACAGTAGGCTTGGTGATTATTACATAAGTAAATTAGTCAAATTAGACTAATGACTAAATGGGCATTTTTTTATAGAAAGGCAAACCTGAATAATTATCTAGGTATGAATAATGTTCTGAAAACCCATAAAACCTTTTAAAAGGATCAAATGGTGGACTAATATATAATTGGGAAGAGATCATGGATATCAGTTTAATAAAAATAAGCATCATTTTTCATGCAGACATTTGCATTAGCGATAACTTTTAAGTGATGGAAACAGCAGGTCAGATATCCAGGGAATTTACTTCAATGAATTATGAGAGACATTTGATATGAATTCGAAGCGATTTATGTGGCTCCTTTCATTTGCTGCTCACTTTTAAGTCAAGCAGGAAATGTGATACCTCTTCTGTTCAAGCAATGATATGAAGCATGCATTTGATATGGTATCCCCCAGGCAACTTGTTTTATGTTCTGTGGGTGATGAATGATGAATGATGAAGAGATGTGCAGTATTTCTTTAAAAAAAAAATCCATATGTGATGTTCCTAGAGTTTCTACAGAAAAAGGAGTCTTCTTCTTTGGGAATATTTCTATAATAATATTTTTTATTATAAGGCAAAGAAAGGAAGAATGAGATTAGTATTTGTCAGCGGCCATTAGTGAGTGTTTTAAACTGCTATGACACAATTAGTCTTTTTTTCATTGAACATTTTTATTCTCACAGAAATGTACTGTGGTTTTGAAGTGGCTGGTAATGCTGCCTTCACTATAATGGCACTTAATGACTAGCATGTTCAGAAACCATGGTATTTACATAACATAAAACGCCACAGAGAATTGTACTAACGGAGTAATCCATATCTAAAAAGCATAGTTTCACAAAAACTCTATCAAAAAAATTTTTTTTGCGAGTTTGTAATGTTAACCAGCAAATAGTAACAATTAAAAAAAAAATCGAACTTAAAAACACTTATCTGACCCTCTTTTAGGTGGGTTTCCGTAAGGGTGGTGTTCAGTTCTTTGGTCCACTGGGCAGGAGGACTCAGCTGGAGGTGGTTTTGGCTGGTCTGCTTCTCACTTCACTTCTAGTACTATTTGGCTGTGCGATCACACTGGGAGTCCGCTATAACGGAGGTAATCCAATGAATCCAATGGTTAAAATGAATGCCCTCCTTGTATAACTTTTAACATTCAGTTTTATGTCACGTAATGGGAGTTTTTATTTCTTGTTGTTTCTAACTCCCAGATCCAGCCCGTAGTATCTGTCTAACAGAGGCGTGTGTAACCGTGGCCAGTAAGATAGTGGAAGCTCTGGACCGCTCCGTCGACCCATGTCAGGATTTTTACCAGTACGCCTGTGGAGGATGGGTCCGCAAAAACCCCCTGCCAGATGGCCGCTCCCGCTGGAACACATTTAACAGCATCTGGGACCAGAACCAGGCTGTGCTCAAACACCTGCTGGGTAAGTGCTGGAAAACACACACACACACGTGCTGGTTCTATTTGTATAACTAGTGCAAAATGCCCGTATTTAGCGATATCTTTTGCATTTCTAATCCAAACAACGTCAAACTTGGCACTGCACTTACTCATGCCCGTAGCAAGACACTTGTCAAGTTTGAGATCCATTGGACTAACGGTTCAAGAGATATGCGGTTAACAGACAGACACACACAGACAGACAGTCGTTCCTGTAATTTATAGATACTGTAGATGGGATTTGCTCAGAACATCTTTGTCAGTGTTCACAAAGTGTAATATACTGTATTTAGAAAGACATCTTAATGATTTCCTTGATTTTCCAATAGAAAACAGCTCCATTCATGCGTTTTGAAGAGCTTTACCTCAGTTCTCTGTGCTTGGGTTGTTTTTTTTATTGTAAAAACTTTCATTGATTCCTGCTCTGTGACCTGATTTCTTGTTTTCTCTGAGAGCAGACATCACTGTCTGATTGTTCGATTAGGGACAATGACTTTCTGCACTAGTTCTCTGTTTCTGTAACTTTAAATCCCTCCATTATTCATCCTCACATGGATTTACAGTATATTGCTTGCAAGGCCTTTTATTGGTTATAGTTTTTTCAAGAAATTTACAGTTTTAAAACATCTATTGAAACTGGCAGTGATGATGATGCCATTGTCTTGTACTTGTAGACTAGATAAAATGCAATGCTTGTGTTCTGAATGTTTCCCAGGGTGTTACTAGGTGGTTGCTAGAATGTTCTGAGGGCTTGTTGGGATGTTGCTAGGTTGTTACCACGGTATTATGGTGCGTTCACACGAATGCGAATAGCGCGTCAGGCGCGAGTGATTTCAATATTAAGTCAATGTAAAGGCGCGTTATGCGCGTAAAAAATTCCTGCATGAGGCATAGAGCGCGGCACGGTAGACGCGAATACGCCTCGTTCGCGCGTCAAGTTTGCACGAATTGAGCGTCTGGCGTATTAAGCGTGAATAATTTAGTTAGTGCTATTTGTGCATTTACACGTTTGCCGCGCGAGTTGAAAAATCTGAACTTTGGCGTCAATTCGCGCCACGTTAACCCATCAGGAGCCTAGCTGCTTGCTCAAGTGGTGAAGTATCTGGATGCCTCCATAAATTATTTTGTAATATGACTAAATACCTGGCGTGGTTATAATGCATAACAAAGCAAATATTTTATCACTTAAAACATGTTCATTTTGTATTAAATGTTATTTATTCCATATCTAGATTATATGAAATATTATTATAATGTAAAGACAACCAACAACATGCATGTGCATAAGTTTTTGTGAGAAAAGATCACAGGACAGGTTAATAACTTTTGGAGGCTGGCTCTATTTATCATCAAAACAAAAATAAATGACAGGTGGATGAGGGCGAGGGTGTCCTCGCTCCGATGCGGGACAACAGGTCATCAAACTGGCCGCGTGACAGGAGCTTCTGGAGTGAGCAAATGGTAAAACTCGTCAAACGGTTCGCCTCCGAAGGGTCCGGTGGACATAAATACGGCGACGATGAACCCCACGTCGGTGTTCTAGCTCTCCAGAGCAAATACAGAGCGGTGACTCTCTCGATGAATGCCCGATAAACATAAAAAAGATGGCCGGTTTCGATTCTGACGCGTGTGACACGTGTGAATTTCGCTTCAAACTTTTGTTTTTACACGCGTCAATTTTGCTCTTGGCGCGCGAATGGGTTCAAAGTGATCAAGCGTATGACTAGACCTGGTAGGCGCGAATTTGACGCTCTATTCGCGCCTGGTGTGAACACACTGTTACTCTGTGGTTGTTAGGTTGTTCTGTAATTGTTGTAATTGGTCATTTGCTTGGGTGTTCTGGGTGATTTCCCTAGCTCTCGTTGATTGGCAGGGTGTTGCTAAGGGGTTGCTATGCTTTTCCTGATAGTTGCCAGGGCATTGCTAAAAGGTTGTTAGGGTAGGTTGCTAGGTCATTTGGTGTTTGGAGGGTGGTTGCCAAGGTACTGCTAGGTGTTTACTTCACAGTTCATGATGATTGCCAGGGCATTTCTAAATGGTTGCTGGAATGTTCTCAGTTTGGTACTGCAAGTGATTTGCTGGCTTGTTCTGGGTGGTTGCTATGGCGTTTCAAGATGGTTGCTAGGCTATTGTCAGGTGGCTTGCTCTGGTGTTCATGGTGGTTGCTAGGTGGTTATTTAAAAGATCAAAAGAGTCTACCCACTGAAGTCGTTCCTTTGATGGAAGTCTGAGGGAATTATTTCACCCGTTTATTGTCCACCAGGCAAAAAAAACAAAACAAAAACAAAAAAACAAAGGTCTGATCTCTTAAGGTTGGCCCACACTAAAAGATTAAAAAGTCTTATCAGTCTTATCAGATTTGCTAAACGTGAGAGACCACAAACATGACGATAAAAATAATGAAACATAAAAATAATAGATTTAACAGTTTTGTTCCTATAGTGTGTAGAGTGCCGCGATGTGACCAGGAAACCACAACACACACTTACAGATTCCATTCACAAAATCTCTTGCTGTAAAGAAATGGTGATAATAATCTTTGGACTGCCTTTTACAGGAAGATTTTTAATAAAGGTTTTAAATAAAGGTGTTATGCTTCTATCTTAAGCCAGCTCACTTTCGGATTTGCTATTGTTTCATTCCACGTGATAATCTACAGAGAGAGTGTGCATTTTTCCGCAGGTTCCCTCCACACGACAGGATTTCTGATCATGTTGAATATTTATGATTTGAGATTGGAGCGTCCCCGGCATTCTTCCAAGCAGATTCAATCACCCTTTACACACCTCACACCACAGTTAAATCTGATAGAACCATCATGATAATCGGCACTTCTCCTTGGATTGTCGGAAGGGGAGAATTGGGTCCAAAATCGGCTCGATTATCTTGTAGTGATTGGGGGCCTTTAGAATAGTAAGAGCGCCTCTCCTCAAGCCATGTGACTTTATGTAACGGAGGCCAGCTAGTAGTTGCTGTGCAAGTAAACCTCACTCCTCTGATCTCAAGAGGCGCTCTAGCGACAGACGCTAGAGGCTGCAGTCTTTAGCCTTCTTGTTAGAGCGCCTGACTCTCATGCCAGAGACCCGGATTTGAGGCTTACTCGGAGCGGGTGGAGGGGTTACATTGGTGCCGTGACCCGGATGGGAGTGAGGTTTAGGGGGGTGAGTGTAACGGAGGCCAGCTAGTAGTTGCTGTGCAAGTAAACCTCACTACTCTGGTCTCAATAGGCACTCTAGCGACAGACGCTAGAGGCTGCAGTCTTTAGCCTCCTTGTTAGAGCGCCTGACTCTCATGCCGGAGACCCGGGTTTGAGGCCCACGAGCGGGTCGAGTGGGACCCAGGTGGAGGGGTTACATTTACATAAGCTAAGCATTTGTTACATAGTGTATTGTACAAACCTAATTCTAACTCTAAGTATGATCAATAGTAGAATTCATGTTTTTCTTAGCAAACAACGCTAATTTGGAAAATCAAGCATATTTTGGAAGTCTCATCAATCTCTCTCTCCCTCTATTTCCCACTATGCATATCTGAATGCAACTTTTCATTTTTCAGCAAACTGTTTATTGAACTCTCGGGTTTACTTATTCGCTGCCTTGCGAGCTCTAGAGTTCTGCACAGGAATGCTAATGTAATTTCTTTTATGTTTAAACGCATTGCTCCATCCGTCTCTCTAATTGTTGGTCTATCAGACTATTTAATAACCTGTTGTAATGCACTGGCTGTGATCAAGCTCTCTCTCTCTGTCTAATGAATGCGCTCTCACACTGGGGTCCCTATAGCCGTTTTGCTCTGGTGACACTCCATCACATTGACACTGCGTGTTGCATCACACCCACAGGCACCCTCTCACCTTTCTGCACATTTAATAACACTCGCCTTACATGAACATATTTTTGATCTCAAATTACTCTTAGATATGTTACACATCTTTTGTGGTTCTTTGTGGTGTAATTGGGCCAGTGAACACCTCCGCATGCTGAAGTGAACACAGCGCTCCAGTGAACAGTAAATGAAGAGTATTCTCTAATGACCTGCGTCAGAGAACTGGTGCAGCCCCCTGCAGAGAGAGAGAGAGAGGGGGGGGGGGGGGGTAGGAAAACAGAAACGAAGAAAAGGTTGAGAAGAAAGAGTGGTGGGATAAACTCACACTGGATTTTATTATGGCCCCACTATGAGTATGGGCAACAGTACATGACATAACACCACAGGCCTTCTGTATTGCAAAAAAATGATAAATGATCCTGTCAGGATGTTGCTAATGGGTTTCTAGGGTGTTCAAGGTCGTTACCAGGGTGTTGGCAGGGTGATTGTTGCTAGGTGTTTGCTATGGGTTTATGGATGGTTGCCAGGAAATTGATAGGTGGTTGCTGTTGTGTTTGATGGAATGTTCTGATTAGTTCCTGGGTTATTGCTAGGTGGTTACTAGGATGTTCTTCTGTCGGTGGTTACTAGGGTGTTGCCATTGTATTCTGGGTTGTATGCTGAGTGTATGGTAGGGTATTCTGGTTGGAAGCGGGTTGTTGTTGGGTGGTTACTAGGGTGTTTTAGGTGGTTGCCAATGTGGTAAGTAGTTGCTTGGGTCTTCTGGGTTGTTGCCACAGCATTACTAGGTGGTCACTTGGGTGTTCAAGGTTGGTTACCAGAGCATTGCTAGGTGGTTACCAGGATGTTCTGTGTGGTTTCCAGGGTATTGTTCGAGCTTTGCTAGGGTTGAATGGATAGTTTCTAGAGCATTGCTTGGTGGTTTGCTAATGTCAAGTCAAATCACCTTTATTGACATAGCGCTTTTTACAATACAGATTGTTTCAAAGCAGCTTTACATAGATAACAGGAAAATAATCCAGAAGAAAATAGTGTCGCAGTCCAGCTTAAGTAAGTTCAGTGATGATTAATATTGTTGTAAAAAAAATTAAAACAAAAATCAATAATATTGTTGAATGTTAAATGAAATGTCCCCAACTAAGCAAGCCAAAAGCCAATGGTGACAAAGGCGAAAAAGGCGACAGTGGCAAGAAACCAAAACTCTCACAACCAAAAAACCTTGTGAGAAAGCAGGTTTTATCAGGGCCAGTTCTCCTCTGGCCAACGAACAAATGAAAAGTTTATGATGATGATTCAGGCAGCATTACAGGTCAGAAGTCAGACTGGATTGGAACAATCAGAATATTATCCAGTTCCATCTGGTTGAAGATCGGAGTCATCACGCCGGTTTGGAGACGGGTTTGTTGTGGATCAGTGCCAATGGCTGTCATGTCAATGAGGCCTTCACAGGGGGGAGTCTAATTGACACAACTTCTGCTGATACTTCAGGGATGCGTTGTCGTCATGTCTAGGCGCAGGTCCACCATCTGATTTGGATGGTGAAGTCATAAAATAAATTCTTGTTTACACCCCAAATTACTTTAAATAAAAATATAATTTGAAATGAAATGATACAATAAATATTTGATCATGTCATGTATTATATTGTAGTTTTTGCAGATATTTATTATGTTGCTAAAATGTCTGCCTATTCAAATATGGTCTGGGCGATGTACTGGGTAATGGTTTTTCTACACTGCAGTAATATTTACCACAGATATTTACAAAATAATTGTGTGACTGAAATAGAAATAATGAAAATGATAGATGATGCTCCAAATTGAGTGCCGGATTATGTGCTTTGCCCTCACACAGAGAAAAAGACTGTCTGAAGAAGACAAATTAGCTCTTTGTGCCAATGCGCCTGGTTGATGGTCACCTTTTGCCCAGCAAACACAAACAAACACAAGCAAAATCTGGAACTAGAACGAGATCAGCTCTTAATTCTGCTAGACGAGCAGCGAGTCCTGCCAAAGCCCATTCCTTTCTCACCGTGTGTCCTCTCTCTAGACTAGACCTGCTGACCGGTAATTGGACTGCCACTGTTCCCCTGAGAATTTATTACTTGAATATTCCTGCCTCCTGTTTCTTAATGTAATTGCGCTGTTAGGAGGAGAAAATACTACAGCAAAGAAAAATGAGCAAGAATAGAGACTACTGTAAGTGGTGGTTTAGGGATTGTTTGCTTGAACGATCGTGTTGTAGATTAATTACGCCATCTCTCTTTCGTATAAAAAACACAAAGAGCAGAGTGAATTACTCCTCCCCCAAAGACGTGTGAGGTGTATTACCATGACAACAACTAAGAGCACCAATCAAAGATCATGATGACAAGCATAATTGTGTGCTCAGGAGTGGGTGGTTGCATGTATGTTTGTGTCTCATCATTTGAGTGCCTTTATCTGTTTGTTCACACCTCTGTGTGTTCCTTGTTTGGTTGAGATGTTTAAAGATAAAGTGTATCATTTATGTGCCACTAGAAACACAAAAAGAAATTTAAACATTACTATTTGTTTTTTGGTCCAGATCCATTTTGTTTTATACAATTCATGAAAAATGGAATTCTTACTTACAATAACACATCTTTTATAAGCACTGAAGCAATTTAGTTATAAACGCTTGTCTGCCAAGTCATGTTGTGCAAGAAGCATGCAGAGAACAAGGAAATTATATCATGAGAATACCCCTGGTGTAACAAGGTATATGTCAAGGTCAGTAAGTGACCATTTTATATGATATGGTAAAGTTTTGATTGTCATTTGGTGATGCTCCCCCAAAACATTGATATATATGAATCAGCAATGAAAAATACACTTGGATTATTATGAACACCTGTTCAATTTCTCATTCATGCAATTATCTAATCAACCAATCACATGGCAGTTTCTTCAATGCATTTAGGGGTGTGGTCCTGGTCAAGACAATCTCCTGAACTCCAAACTGAGTGTCAGAATGGGAAAGAAAAGTTGGTGCGAGAGGGCCCAGTCTGAGTATTTCATAATCTGCTCAGTTACTGGGATTTTCACGCACAACCATTTCTAGGGTTTACAAAGAATGGTGTGAAAAGGGAAAAACATCCAGTATGTGGCAGTCCTGTGGGCGAAAATGCCTTGTTGATGCTAGAGGTCAGAGGAGAATGGGCCGACTGATTCAAGCTGATAGAAGAGCAACTTTCACTGAAATAACCACTCGTTACAACCGAGGTATGCAGCAAAGCATTTGTGAAGCCACAACACACACAACCTTGAGGCGGATGGGCTACAACAGCAGAAGACCCCACCGGGTACCACTCATTTCCACTACAAATAGGAAAAAGAGGCAACAATTTGGAAGAGCTCACCAAAATTGGACAGTTGAAGACTGGAAAAATGTTGCCTGGTCTGATGAGTCTGGATTTCTGTTGAGACATTCAGATGGTAGAGTCAGAATTTGGCGTAAACAGAATGAGAGCATGGATCCATCATGCCTTGTTACCACTGTGCAGGCTGGTGGTGGTGGTGTAATGGTGTGGGGGATGTTTTCTTGGCACACTTTAGGCCCCTTAGTGCCAAATGGGCATTGTTTAAATGCCACGGCCTACCTGAGCATTGTTTCTGACCACGTCTATCCCTTTATGGCCACCATGTCCCCATCCTCTGATGGCTACTTCCAGCAGTATGATGCACCATGTCACAAAGCTCGAAATTGGTTTCTTGAACATGACAATGAGTTGACTGTACTAAAATGGCCCCCACAGTCACCTGATCTCAACCCAATAGAGCATCTTTGGGATGTGGTGGAACGGGAGCTTCATGCCCTGGATGTGAATCCCACAAATCTCCATCAACTGCAAGATGCTATCCTATCAATATGGGCCAACATTTCTAAAGGATGCCTTGTTTAATGAATGTCATGTAGAATTAAGGCAGTTCTCAAGGCGAAAGGGGGTCAAACACAGTGTTATGGTGTCCCTAATAATCCTTTAGGTGAGTGTATATTTAAAAAAAAATCTGAAAATAATGCTTAGGTTCTATAAACTTGCATGTTTTATGGTGTAAGAAAAAATATTATTACTTTTTAGTTAATGGTTACACCACATGACATTAAATTGTTAAATTTAAACTTTGTTAAAACATTTGAAACCAGCATGAGTAAGAGTACATGTGGCAAGTGTTAGTGTTTGGCACGTGTTTAATCTCAGAGGCACATTTAGCTTATGCTGCGAACTGCCCGCTTGCAACTGCACCATGCAGGAAGTGTAAAAAGATTGGACATTACGCTAAACTGTACCGATCAGCGCAATCAAATACACATGAGGTCCATAAAATTGAATTACCAGAAGTTACTATACTGTACATGGAATATTCCGCTCTTACTTCCAGCATTACAAGCACAGTGACTTTATCTACTTCTGACTCACAGACTTGGATTTGGTGGTTGGCTTTGTCTGGGGACTATCTATCATGCCCTACAGCACTTATGTATACCATTTCAGTAACAGTGTGCTGTCGCAACCCATAGCCAGGCTTGTAATGTATTCAAATGCCCAAATTCAGTCAGTTGGATATTTGTTCGTGAACATTCCTCTTCATGACCAATCAGTTCCTGCTATGTTCTTCATTGTGGACAAAAGAACACCACTCCTGGGGAGGGACCTTCCATGTGAGGATTGAAAACAATCAAGTCCTGCCTCCTAGTGCCCTTCCTGTGATTGCTTCTCCAGTGCCAATCTTTTAGTGCACTGTTGCTGAGTCAACTGAGCTGGATGTGCTAAAATCTTTATACACTACGTAACGCTGGATGAAACGTCACAACTGTGCTGCAAAACCATTGCCATCTCTCTGTTTGTATTGCTTGCAAGCAGCTGGGGTGATATAACACATTGACCATGTTATACATGAAAAATCAGATACATTTGTGATGTGTTGACCTTAGAGGTCCAAATAAAGTGGACTTTTTTCCATTGCCACACATGGATACACTACTCTCTGCTATGAAAGATTCTACTGTTTTCTCTACCATCGACCAGACTAATGCTTACTACCAAGTGCCCCTGAGGACAGTCGTGACCTCACGGCCTTTATTGCTCACAACAGACTGGATTGGCTTCAGCACCTGCAGGATTCCAGAAGATGAGGTGTTGAAAATTACCTGGACGACATTATCATCCACGGATGTGACATGTACCAGTCTTCTCTTGTCAGTCTTCGGCATAAAATGCAAGGCATACGGCACCATATACGGACATTTTTTTCTTTAGTTTATTGGTGTTGCTGTGGCAGCCAACAATAGCACAACTTAACACTGCACTCATTTTTATTTGTAGTAATCTTCAAAAACTTCAAAAGTTTCTGTTTAATTAATGTGGTCTCTCTTTTTACTCCGTTTTAACAATGGATTTTTATAGAGACGAGAACAGGACAGCATATAAACGGAAGTTAGAATCAATCATGGCTGCGCACATAATTTACTCAGGAAAAAGGTGGATACATATGAAGCTGGCTGTGTGATGCAAACATCAAGATGTATTAGTTTACAAATCTTGCAGGATGGTAATCTGCACAAAAATAAGTCTTTATTCGTTGATAATCTGACCCTGCAATCATAATTTGTGTGAAATGATGAACTGACCCTGTAATAGTCATGTGCCAATAATGTTCAATTCAACTGGAAACATCTCAGGTTACGCATGTAACCATAGTTCCCTAAGAATTGCATGAATCTAAACACAACAATGAACTTGATATTGGCAGGCGGCAGGGAGTAGTAGTATCCAAGGAGGCTCCCAGAAAGCCTACAAACCTGCTATACTACTCTACCATCTAGCCAAGTTCTTGTAATAGAGGACTAAGTAAGGTGATTCTCTAAATTGAGAGGAGACCTAGCTACGTTCCACGCTCAGGACAGCTTACAAGGAGAATCACAGAGAGCCAACAACTTGCAATTGCTATCTCAGCGGAACTCAAGAGAGCAGAGGCCTCAACGAATATATCTTTACTTGGTGAGAGGAGGCTTGACAATGCTCGCAGTATCCAACGAGGCTGACAGAGAGCCTAACAACTCAGCAGACTCAAGGGAGCGGAAGCCTCAAACAAATAACTCTCTACAGCGAGATGAGGCCTGTCGACGTTCACGATAACCAAGGAAGCTCACAGAGAACTTGGCTACTTAGCAAAACATAGCCAAGGCCTAGGAGACAAGGCTTCGGCATAATGACTCTCTAAATTGAGAGGAGACCAAATAACACCCCACACTCTGGAGATCTGGCCTGTAGGCTCACAGAGAGCCTGAAACTCACAATTGCTATCCCAGCGGAGCTCGAGAGGAGGCCTAACAACGCTCACAATAGACAAGGAGGCTCACAGAGAGCCTAGCAACTTAACAAACATAGTCGCCGAGGTCTAGGAGCAAAGGCAGCAACAAGATAACTCTAAATCGAGAGGTGGCCTAACGAGGTCACCGTGATTCTGCCAAGTAAGTTTTGGTCCTGGATCAACATATTTTGTGGATCCTGGATTAACATTCCTGTCCCAAAATGTAGTCCTTACCCAATCCCTATCCCTAAACATAATCCTACCCATAACTTTTCCCTAAAATCAGAGGGTAATGAAAGGTGAATAACACTGATGTTTAAGTACTTCACCCTAGTTCTAAGCCTAAACTTGACAGAAACTGTAAACTTGTCCCTCAAATCTGATTGGTTGATTGGAAAGTTGATCCAGGATCAACAAAGATTATGGAAAATATGGTTCTTGGTGAAATCACGTTCACCGCCTAATGATCCCCCATGCTCAGGACATCTTGCAAGGAGGCTTACAGAGAGCCTGCAACTCGCAATTACTATCCTAGCGGACCTCTTACAGAGCGAAAGCTCAGAAGCCAGGGAGGCTACTGCCGAGCTCTAGGAGCAGAGGCCTCAACATGACAACCCTCTAAATTGAGAGGATTCCTAACTACACCCCACACACAGGACGCCTCACAGTGAGACTCGCAACGAACCTACAACACGTAATGCTGTCCCAGTGGAGTTCTGGGAAGCAGAAGCCTCTTAGGATAACTCTCTCTAGCGAGTGGAGATTGAGCAACGCTCGCCTAAAGCTTAACCTATGACTGAGCTCATAGGACAAAAAAACAGTATGCCCTATGTCTGTCAAGGAGGCTATACAACAGTGCCAGGAGCCCGACACAATAATAAGAGCTAAAAGGAGCAGAGGCCTCTAACAGAATGACTCTCTAAGTGAGAGGAAGCCTGACAATGCTCTGGTTAAATAGTGACCAAGAAAGCTTGCAGAGAGGGGGAAGGAGGCAGATGTTGTTTCTCCTCTGGGACCTTGAAACGCTGATTGCGTTTATTATCGATCACTTCCCTCAGATCTTTCCTTCTCCCTCTGGCTTCAAGCTACCTCAGTGCTCTACCCTTCGAAGGAGAGGGAGCGCAATAAAAACGGAGCGTACATTTGCCTCTCTAAACTTCACCGAACACAGTCTTGACGGATGTCCCGATGTGCTCTGATGGCGAAAATCTGTGGTGCGTCGCAGCTCCTGCACCACCTCAGGGGGGACCCCTTGGCCCTGGGCCAGGTCTTCAGCAGCACTACCATAGTGTCTGGGCCTGACCGTCTGCCTCATACTGTATGCTCTTCCATTAAGATGCGAGGTGACGCAACGATTTAGTAGGAAGAGTCGGAGCCTTCAATGCAGATGCCTCGGCCACCGAGAGACTGGCCAACTGGCCAGCGTCTCTTCAATCGGAGGCATTGGAGTGCACACCAATACAACTGCATCCTCTCAACATCAGCTTAATTCGCTTGACTGTGGAAGCATTCATCGAGGAAACGTTCATTGAGGGGGCAACTAGGGAGCTTGTACGTGTTTCCATGGCAGAACTTGTCATATGCAGGGCATGGGGACTGAGAGTGCTCGGAAGCATCGTCAATCTCATCAGCCTTGTCCTGCTCGTCATGGATTGAAGCCAGGAGCGTGTTTGCTGCCGGAATTTATGGCGTGAAACAACACAGCTTTCCTAGCTTTCGTCAGCCGCAGTTTAATGAGAAATATTCATACCTTTCTCTAATTCATTCGCAATCTCCATCTGCGAGCCCCACAAGTTTCCTACTCGTCTCAACTGCAGCAGGTCCTGAACTGCAAAATAGCGTAAATAGCAGTCCCGATTCCCTCAAGAAAAAGGAAAGACGAGAGCGAAGTTTCTTCATAGAAAGACGCTCACGATACACGGAAACAGCCCCACCGAGGACTAAGCATGCATGGTTCTCGCCAATGCAAATGACGCACTTTCGTGTGTTTCACTGTGTGGTCACGCTGACATGGATACACACTCTGCCTGAAAGACTTTTTGCCAGTTGCCACAATTACCTTGTTTAGACACACATTCAAACAACCAGGTATCCTGAAGATAAGAAAGAGGATGACATACCTACTACCGGCACATCCAGGAACTTAACTGTCAATTTCGTCACCACCCCTTTTTAGGGGAAAATAAACTAGACTTCCCATAGACTTCAATACAAAATAGCGTCACAAAACAACGTCCACACACAACCGGCAGTCGTGAATAATTTAAGAAATCACTAAGATTAAACATCAAGTAATCAAGTAAGTATTATATGTCCATCCTGCCTGTCATTAGAGGGTGAAAGATACATAACTAACTTAATTTGGTCAATTTAAAAACATGTCCCTTTATTCTCCCAGCATTAAATTGATGTAACAACCCTACCCAGTGGGGTTATATATATATTATAAGGTATATTATAATACATAATATATACATTCAAAGATGTTTACTTTCAATAATGACTCGATGAGGTACGACTACGAGTAAATGTCTGGGTGGGGTTGTTACACCAATTGGACCCTGGGAGAATGAAGGGACATGTTTTTAAATTGACCAAATTAAGTTTGTTGATGTATTGTTAACGCTCTATGGCAGGCAGGGTGGGCATATAATTACTTGACATGTTTAATCTTAGTGATTTCTTTAGTTATTCACACCTGTCGGCTGTCTATAGACGTTGTTTTGCGACGCTATTTTGTATTGAAGTCTATGGGAAATCTAGTTTTTTTCCCCTAGAAGTGGGCTGTGAATCTGATTCTATGATGTTGCGCCGGTTGTGATTATATTTCACAGATGCCCTTTTATCTCACGGCCGCAACGGTGATGACGTTATAGGCCGTCGTCTGCCAATGTCAATTTCACTTGTTTAGCCGTGTTTAGCTTCATGCTTCAGACACCAGTAAAGCCGGAGGCATTACACCCGTAGCGACCCCTAGGAGATGAAGCGTGAGTTCCCTTTCAAAAGGGAACTGTAGTTAATTGTATGTTTAGGTACGTTTTAGGAGTTTTGCAAAAGCATAGTTAGAGGCACGATTTTCCAATTAACCTATTTGTTTACTCTCTTCTGGAAGACAACCTGCATTGCTTACTTATAGGTTGGCCCTCACTGGTTGTTTCAGTTTGCACCGAGCACTGCCAATCATCTTTCCCGGATTTATCCTCTTAATTCTGCCATTTCTCATGTGAATAAAGTTAGCATGACAGTGCTTTTCCCCTCTGCCCATCCTGCTGCTGGCAGCTGCGCCACACAGTGTTTTGACTGCAACTGATGGCAGAGGTTATTGAGGATGAAAATCACTGTGGTGAGCAGGATGAGGCAGAGGGCCATGAGCGATACGAGACCGGTGCGTCCCGCAGATGTCGTTCATTATTAATCACTCCACCGGCCTCGCACCGTTCTTTCATGGCCCTCTGCTTCATCCGGCTCGCCACAACCACCCTGGTTGTTTGGCTCGCCGATGCCATCTGAATTTCATCACGTTTTGTCTTGTGAGGGCAGCTGTCATGGACATGACGTTAATAAGATGGATGAAAGGACCTGTTTTGCAGTTCTTCCAGTTATGACTCAGTTTACCTCCACTGCATTGCTTTTGCAACATGACGGGAGCCAATCAGAGGGCACCGTCTTGTCAGCTTGTCAGGCAGCTGGAGAAACTCAAATGGCTGTTTCATGACCCTGTGCAGTGACCCCGCACAACTTGTTCTCCCTGCTGTCATGTTTGTTTACCCTGGTGATGGTGCGCTCCAAGCTTCCCCCTTAACTATCTGACGTTCCTGTCTCTTGAACTTCATGTCCTTTTATTTCTGTGGAGGACAATTTTGCTTTAGCATCAAGCCTTAGAATATTTTGCCTAAAAATGAAAATGGTCATGTTTTAGTCACACTTTTAGTCACCCTATGTGTTCCAAACACAAAAGGAGTAAATTGAAGAATGTTTTGATGAAAGGATAGGACAGTTGAGCTAGAAAAAGTAGAAGAATTATTTTAAATTAAAGCCTATAACTATACCTTGGCCTATTTCTTGTTTTGCATTCTATGGAAGAAAGAAATTTGGATGTAACGTTTGGAATAACATGAGTGTGTGTAAATGATGACAGTTTTCATCTTTTGGTGATACGATTTTTCAAATGTTACTATTTTGTGAACTTTTTGCAATTTCTCATGTGTTCCTGTAGAAAATGGCACCTTTAATTCAAGCAGTGAGGCAGAGAGAAAGACGCAGTCCTACTACCTTTCCTGTCTCAATGAACAACGAATAGAAGAGCTCGGAGCCCAACCACTCATCGACTTGATTGCAAAGGTAAGTGTTTCTGTGGCGCCCCCTCTGGTGTGGAGGGTAAACATTGCAAACAGGAATTGGGAACCCGTTCCATTTCAAGAAGGTTTCTTTAAAGTAAAGCTAATGCAAATGTTTATGTAATTGTTTACTATACAAAATCATGGTTACATGATCCTTTAAACTGAGAAGTTTATTTGTCCTTGCAGAGATGCAGAAATCAGGATGATGACGATTTTATGGTTACACTATTCTAATAAGGCATATATAATGCAATTGTACAAATTTATTAGAGCAGGTATCCTTGTGAAGAAAAATAATTCTAAAATCAATTAAAATCCAATTAAAGTCATTGAATTTTGTTTGAATTGAGAAAAATGCTTATAACAACACAGTAACAGCTGGTGTCAGCTAATTTTTTGTTGTCATTTTTATGTATTAATTGGGGACACAAAAATACCAATTTTGTAGAATGACCTTTGATTTAATTTGATGCCTGATTTATTTTTTTGATTGGTTTTCTGTGCATATCCATTATTTGAACTGAGCAAGATAACTTATCTCAAATGGCAACGATATTATCAATTCCTCTTGGTTTAAAATCAGCCAGCCTTGAAATTATGTAGGCGTCCTTCTGTGAAAGATGTTTTTATGCACTTCTATCTCTCTGAATCAGCCATTCTGAGAAAAAAAAGCTCTGAAACTAACCCTCGGCACAGACCTTAAAGATTAATCCGTGTAACATACACAAAGCAGTGATGTCAAACAGCACTTCATCTACTTAATACACACCCCTCCCCACACATTTGCCTTCTGGAAGGTTTAAAAGAGATTCGCCTGGGAAGATGAAAGACGGAAAATTTACACTGGCTCTTTTGAACACACTTTTACAATTGCTACCCTTATGTCTTTCTCTCAATCTGTCAATCTTTTTGTCTTCCTGTGCCACCCTTTGGGATCACAGTGATAGAGCGTATAGTGTTGAAGAGAGCCGAGAATAGTTTTATTCTCAAACGTGAGAGATTTAATTGGCTTTGGTATTAGGTGTCAGCCCGAATGATGCACTTCAAGTTTTTGTCTTTTCTACCTTTGATCTTAACATTTTAAAATCAACATGAAATGGCATTTTCGCTTATTTTACATCTGTAATGTGACATATTCAACAAGAAAATGAATGTGAGTTGGAACTTGGGCTTTCCATATCAGAATGAACAAAGAGATTCAATTGTGGAGAGAATTCAGCAGTCCTAGTTGTTACTTGTGAAATAAAATATGGATCATAATGCAACCGCCCACGTTGCGCACTTTGTGCCAGTCGCCGTCACCGTCTCAAAGGGCGATAGCCGAGCCTGCCGCGATGCCAGAGCCAATGCCTGAGCAATATGTCACCCTGGAGCCCGAGCCGAACATGTCTGACCAGGTGCGTGAGCTGGCAACATTGTCCGTCACCAAGGGGATATTGGTGGAGTATGAGGGGATGGTGTGGAGCTCTATCCCGTCAGCAAAGGTGGATGTGGATGCAGTGATTGATTTGGAGGAGAGCACAATTGTTAGCACCCTGTCTGATTTCCCATCTTGCATCAAGCCTGTTTTGTCACCCAGAACTGAGTTATTGATGTCTTTGATGTTCTACACTGCCCTGTCTTCACTGCCTCTCATCAGTCCTTTGTCTCCACCTATGCGGATAGTTTGTCAGTTTAACCCTGGACTGTCGACCCATTTGCTCTGCCTAGAATCTCCAAGCCCGTCACTTCACCTCGGCCCGTCGACCTGTTGGCTCCAACATCCTTGGCTTCCCCAGGGACCATCGTCCCTACAGCTCCACTGGGCTTCCTCATCCCTACGCCTCAGCCTTGGTCAGTTATTGTTCTGCCATTGCCATGGAAATATGGGCCTTCCTCTTTAGCTCATCCCTCCACCCCTTTTGCTCCATCGGGCTCCACCTTCCCTCCGGCTTCACCTCAGTCCTCGGGCACACCAGCTCCGCCTCAGCATGCCGGCACCCTGGCTTTGCCTTGGCCATTTGCCCCCACAGCTCTACCTTGGTCTTCAGGGCCTTCTGTGTCGCCCAGTCTCTTCGGGTCAACTGTCAGTAGTCCCGGCAACCCTCCACCATGGCTCATCTCTCCCTCAACTCCGCTGTGGGCTTATGTTTTAGGATTCCTGCTGGGGGTTCGGCCCTGGCTCCTCTTATTGCTAACTCCACCCTGGTGTTCTAGCTCTTTTTCCTGTGTTTGAGTTTGTTGAATTGATCATCAGTTACACCTGTTCATATTGTTGATTAGTTTGCCTTTTGTATTTAAAGGGATACTCCACTTTTTTGGGAAATAGGCTCATTTTACCACTCGCCCAGAGTTAAACAGTTGGGTTTTACCGTTTTCGAATGTATTCAGCCGATTTTTTGATATTTAGAAGAATATGAGTAACCAGACAGTTTCTGGTCTCATTGACTTCCATAGTATATATGTTTTTCCTACTATGGAAGTCAATGAGACCAAAAAACTGTCTGGTTACTGATATTCTTTTAAATATCAAAAAATCGGCTGAATGGATTTGAAAACGGTAAAACTCAACTGTTTAACTGTGGGCGAGTGGTAAAATGAGCCTATAAGCCCTGTGTTTTGTTCAGTTAATTTGTCTGTTCTCCTCTGATTTACCAGTTGTTTTGTTCCAGTTTAAATAGTATAATTAAAATCTCAACCATGTATTTTGTTTCTTCGAGTTTTGTTCAATAAATCTACTGCCGCATTTGGGTCCTGCCATTTATTGTTGTTATTGCAACCATTGCTGACATTAATTAACCTTACAATATGTTAATTGTAATGCAATTTTGAAATTGCTGTGTTTTCTTCACATTCTTTAGATTTCTCAATATGAAACATAAATTTAATTCTTTAGATAATAAATGGATAAAACAGATAATTTCTTGCCCCAACATTTAAAAGTTTACATAAAGGGAACATGTTTCTCCAAAAAAAAAGGAAAAAAAAGATGATGAATATAGTAAAAGATAATGCTTTTGATTTCTACAGTAGGACCACCTCAGTCTTGAATGACAAGACAAGACTGAGGTGGACCTACTACTAGAAACTGATGTCTTTTCCTTTTCTTTGTGTTTGTGTGTGTGCGTAGATAGGAGGCTGGAACATCACAGAGTCCTGGGATAAAGATAATTTTCTGGACGTTTTAAAGATAGTTTCTGGACCTTACAGAGCTCAGCCCTTCTTCACTGTCGGTGTCAGCGTGGACCCTAAAAACTCTAACAGTAATGTCATTCAGGTATATTGACTCAGTTATCAGGTTTTAATGAACATCTGCACTTTGAAAGTTTTTGTTCCATGTTTTGTTTATTGCATTTGCTATATTTATAACACCTGTGGTGTTTGCTCACCTGTGTAAACTTTCTCCAGGCTGACCAATCAGGACTCTTCCTCCCATCCCGAGATTATTACCTCAATAAAACAAACGAGAAGGTATCATGAAGAACAACTTAAAGTATCAATATTTAAAGACATTTTGTAATATTTAAAGTAGCTTTTAGTCCATGTCTAATAGCCTGCCACTGATCTGGGTTTAGGTGTTGAAGGCTTATCTGGATTACATGATAGAGTTGGGATTGTTGTTGGGAGGAGACAAGAACTCCACTCGGGGTCAGATGCAGCAAATTTTGGACTTCGAGACAGCACTGGCTAACATCACGGTTCCTCAGGAAGAACGGCGAGACGAGGAAAAGATCTACCACAAGATAACGATAGCTGAACTCCAGGTGCGTGTGCGGGTTCACGAGGGTTTAGTTAGGCAAAAGTTATGAGGGTTGGAGGATCTATGAGGATCTATCTATCTATCTATCTATCTATCTATCTATCTATCTATCTATCTATCTATCTATCTATCTATCTATCTATCTATCTATCTATCTATCTATCTATCTATCTATCTATCTATCTGTCTGTCTGTCTGTCTGTCTGTCTGTCTGTCTGTCTGTCTGTCTGTCTGTCTGTCTGTCTGTCTGTCTGTCTGTCTGTCTGTCTGTCTGTCTGTCTGTCTGTCTGTCTGTCTATCTATCTATCTATCTACCTATCTATCCATCTATCTGTCTATCTATCTATCTGTCTATCTATCTATCTGTCTGTCTATCTGTCTGTCTGTCTGTCTGTCTGTCTGTCTGTCTGTCTGTCTGACTTTTGTTTTATGAAGGCTCCTGTGATTTCCGTGGAAACAGTTGCTGAGCAACTGTACAGTGAAGTAGCATTGAGGTTGATCGCTTACTGATTAAATTATCTCTGCTGTCAGTATAAAGGTAATAAGTCCAATCTTTTCAAAAAAAGGTTTTTGTTACAAATCATTTTATAATTGTTGCTATTATTATTTAATGCTTATGGTTATTATACTTAGATTCTGAAATAACAATTGTATATAGTTGTTTTACAAAGTATGTCTACTGTATATGATTATATAAATGTGCACGTGGAGTACTTTTTGGTATCTCCGTTTATACAATATTTTCCTTCTAACTAAATTTGTAAGGAAACCGTCTCAAGCAAGAGTGTGCAAAATTACCAGCAGTTCTTCATTCATCTGCCTTAAAGCTGAAGACCAATACATTATATATTCATGTCACTCTTCTCTTGAATGTGATGAGAAAATGTCTCTGGCAGCCGTGGAGCTCAGATGTGTGGTGACACCCGGGAGGATTATTATGTTTGACTTTACACAAATTTACAGAAGTGCTCTTTACTCGCAAAAAATAAATAAATAAATAAATAAATTATACTGTATATATAGGCGTATATACAGATATATGATATATGATATATATATATATATATATATATGAAGAGTTCAGATGCAAAAGCCTCTGAGTGCCATTCGAAATTTTCTTCTAGAATGATAATTTTTATCAAGCTTGTATGTCTAAGTTCAGTAATTTCACTTAAATGACAATTAATAGGTCATCTTCATTGCCATTTAAGTGAAATTACTGAACTTGGTAAAAAATTTTCAAGAAGAAAATTTCAAATGGCACTTAGAGGCTTTTTGCATCTGAACTCTTCATATATATATTTCTTACACGGCAACAACATGTGCTGGAACTGTCACGTTTGATCACGTTATTAACAGCAACTGGTTGCAATAATTGCACAATGATAGAAAACTCAACCAAACAGTCTTTGGTCACAAAATCCAACAAGAAACATGTAGGAAAGCATAGAACACAACCACGTAATAAATCGACGATACCAAACCAAGAATGGCGAGAACAGAAGTCTTAAATACACAGGGAGTAATCAACAGAACAGAGAACAGGTGTGAAACTCAAATTAGTAGCAATGACAGGGAACACAGGCAAACAGGAAAAGAACTAGATAAATCTAAAATAATGAAACTAACAGAACTTATCAGTTTTTGATGAAAACATTCCAGGATTTTCTCCATATAATGGACTTAAATGGGAACCAAACGGTTCAAGGTCCAAATGAGAGTTTCAGTGCAAACTGTTCAAAGGGATTTAAACGACACCAGACGATAAATAAGGGTCTTATCTAGCGAAACGATTGGTCATTTAAAAAATTAATAACAAAGTTTAAGTTTTATAAGCACAAATACTCACCTTGCTCTGTTCTGTGATGCGCGTTCGTGACTCTCCTGTTCAAATTCGTTCATCAAAATGAACAAATCTTTTTTTCGAGTCATGACTCGAAGGGTCCTAGATAAGAACCCTATTCATCGTCTGGTGTCGTTTAAAGCCCTTTGAACAGTTTGCACTGAAACTCTCATTTGGACCTTGAACCGTTTGGTTCCCATTGAAGTCCATTATATGGAGAAAATCCTGGAATGTTTTCATCAAAAACCTGAATTTCTTTTCGACTGAAGAAAGAAAGACGTGTACATCTTGGATGACATGGGGGTGAGTAAATTATCAGCAAAATTTTTTAAAGTGAACTAATCCTTCAATGCACCACACCTGTTTCTCTTTTATTGCAAAAAAGGTTTCTTTCTTGGATGAGTTAGTATATATTGAGCCTGTTTACAGTTAGTATTTAGTCTGTCTATGTTGTAGCCTATTATTGTTGGTTGTTCTGTTCATGTTTCGGATATCCGAGCACCCTGAGAACCAAATGGATTTTCCATAAATTGATTTTTTCCACCATTTACTGATTAACGGTTGCTTTAACTAGATGGTATTAAGATGTATCTGTTACCAGTTCCAATCAGACCCGGAGGTTCTAATCAGTTTGTGAAAATCATACACAACAGAATGAATCATTTATCTGGCGAAAGCTATTTAAGGCATTCTGAATTTAATTGTGTTTTACCTAATTAGACAAAGCTTGCAACAGTCACGATATTTTGCATGTAACAGAAGAAAAAAAAAACACTTTTTAATTTTAAGGGCATTTCTGAATTTAATTGAATTTTACCTCATTAGTCAAAGCTTGCAACTGTCACTTCTTATTGTGCATGTGTTTATGCAGAGCAACCTCAAGGGTTCACTTGGTTTTGAGTTTATTAAAAAAACAACAACTCAGCTTCTCAAACCATGAGAGAGAGGGAAAATAGTCACCCAATTTGTTTTCATCTGCCAGAAATCCACAGTAGAGATGAAGGCTATGCGGGGAATGAGGATAGATGGGGGCTTTCAGCTGTGTGTTTACGATGGAGGTCTTTGTTTTATTACACCCAAGGGCAGAGCGGCTAGAATTGCATCTAGGTTTCAGGAATGCAAACATGCAGGTTATTGACTCTTGCCTGCTGATTATTTGAGCTTTTTCTGTGAGAGCGAATCCGAACGTGCATTCTGTGTCCTTTTCATGGCTGAAAGAGAAATCATTAAGGGAAAACATTGAGACGAGCAAAGCTTTCACATCCAAGGTTATGGAAAAATGGAAATTGGTCATAATTAAATGCAACTCTCCATGTTTTAGTGCCATTCAAAGGTTTAATTAAAGTGCGTCATCACTTGATGATGGCTATGTTATGTTGAGATATGAACAGCTGAATAATAATCAGTAACCCCTATTACTGAAGCTTCAACTGTAGAGACAAAGTCAGATTGTGCAATATAATATCACCTAGTGAGATATAAAGATCCTATTGTCAGATATAAAATGACAATTACAGGAAATAAAGTTGTCATTGCAAGATATAGTCACACTGCAAAATGGTAAATCACATTATGAGACAAAGTCATAGATGAGACATTCGCAATTGCTAGATATAGTCACATTGTGTGATAAAATCCCAATTGTAAGATTGTTAAAATGACACTGCAAGATATAAGCTCAGTCCGTGAGATCTCAGTTTACAAAAAAATCGCAATTGTTAAATATGAAATGATAATTACGTGAAATACAATTGCTATAGAAAGATAAAGACAGTCACATTGTGAGATTTATAGTCCAAATTATGATATGTTACATCACATTGTGAGTTATAAAGCTGCATTTACAATAGTCTCATTGCAAAATATTAAGTCACCATTATGAGATATAAAAATATAAAATAAAATATAGAAGCTTGTTTCTGCCACAGAATGAAAAATAAAAAAGGTAATTGCAACTTTTTATCTCACAATTTACAGTTTACATCTCGCAATTCTGACTTTATTTCTCAGAATTGCGAGATATACACTCAGAATTGCGAGATATAAAGTCAGAATTGCGAGATATTAAGTCAGAATTGCGAGATATAAAGTCAGAATTGCGAGATATAAAGTCAGAATTGCGAAATATAAAGTCAGAATTGCGAGATATAAAGTCGCAATTGCGTGTTAAATTAATTCAGAATTGCGAAATATTAAGTCAGAATTGCGAGATATAGTCAGAATTGTGTGATATAGTCGCAATTGCGTTATAAAGTCAGAAATACTAGATATAAAGTCGCAATTGCATGTTATAAAGTCAGAATTGAGAAATATTAAGTCAGAATTGCGAGATATAAAGTCAGAATTGTGAGATATAAAGTCAGAATTGCAAGATAATTGTGTGTTATAAAGTCGCAATTGCGTGTTGAATTAATTCATAATTGCGAAATATAAAGTCAGAATTGCGAGATATAAAGTCAGAATTGCGAAATATCAGGTTAGAATTGCGTGATATAAAGTCAGAATTGTGAGATGTAAAGTCAGAATTGTGAGATATAAAGTCAGAATTGCAAGATATAATGTCAGAAGTCAGAATTGCGAGATATAAAGTCGCAATTGCGTGTTAAATTAATTCAGAATTGCGTCATAATTGTGAGATATAGTCAGAATTGCAAGATATAAGTCACAATTTTGTTATAAAGTCAGAATTGCGAGATATAAATTCAGAATTGTGAGATATAAAGTCAGAATTGCGAGATATAAAGTCAGAATTGTGAGATATAAAGTCAGAATTGCGAGATATAAAGTCAGAATTGTGAGATATAAAGTCAGAATTGTGAGATATAAAGTCAGAATTGTGAGTTATAAAGTCAGAATTGTGAGATATAAAGTCAGAATTGTGAGATATAAAGTCATAATTGCGAGATATAAAGTCAGAATTGTGAGATATAAAGTCAGAATTGTGAGATATAAAGTCAGAATTGCGAGATATAAAGTCATAATTGCGAGATATAAAGTCAGAATTGTGAGATATAAAGTCATAATTGCGAGATATAAAGTCAGAATTGTGAGATATAAAGTCATAATTGCGAGATATAAAGTCAGAATTGTGAGATATAAAGTCAGAATTGCGAGATATAAAGTCAGAATTGTGAGATATAAAGTCAGAATTGTGAGATATAAAGTCATAATTGCGAGATATAAAGTCAGAATTGTGAGATATAAAGTCAGAATTGTGAGATATAAAGTCAGAATTGCGAGATATAAAGTCAGAATTGCGAGATATAAAGTCGCAATTGCGTGTTAAATTAATTCAGAATTGCGAAATATAAAGTCAGAATTGCGAGATATAAAGTCAGAATTGCGAAATATCAGGTTAGAATTGCGTGATATAATGTCAGAATTGTGAGATGTAAAGTCAGAATTGTGAGATATAAAGTCAGAATTGTGAGATGTAAAGTCAGAAGTGTGAGATATAAAGTCAGAATTTGCGAGAAATAAAGTCAGAATTGCAAGATATAATGTCAGAAGTCAGAATTGCGAGATATAAAGTCGCAATTGCGTGTTAAATTAATTCAGAATTGCGTCATAATTGTGAGATATAAAGTCAGAATTGCAAGATATAAGTCACAATTTTGTTATAAAGTCAGAATTGCGAGATATAAAGTCAGAATTGTGAGATATAAAGTCAGAATTGTGAGATATAAAGTCAGAATTGCGAGATATAAAGTCAGAATTGCGAGATATAAAGTCAGAATTGCAAGATATAAAGTCAGAATTGTGAGATATAAAGTCATAATCGCGAGATATAAAGTCATAATTGCGAGATATAAAGTCAGAATTGTGAGATATAAAGTCAGAATTGCGAGATATAAAGTCAGAATTGTGAGATATAAAGTCAGAATTGTGAGATATAAAGTCAGAATTGTGAGATATAAAGTCAGAATTGTGAGATATAAAGTCAGAATTGCGAGATAAAGTCAGAATTGTGAGATATAAAGTCATAATTGCGAGATATAAAGTCAGAATTGTGAGATATAAAGTCAGAATTGTGAGATATAAAGTCAGATTTGCGAGATATAAAGTCAGAATTGTGAGATATAAAGTCAGAATTGTGAGATATAAAGTCAGAATTGCGAGATATAAAGTCAGAATTGCGAGATATAAAGTCAGAATTGCGAGATATAAAGTCAGAATTGTTAGATATAAAGTCATAATTGCGAGATATAAAGTCAGAATTGTGAGATATAAAGTCAGAATTGTGAGATATAAAGTCAGAATTGCGAGATATAAAGTCAGAATTGTGAGATATAAAGTCAGAATTGCGAGATATAAAGTCAGAATTGTGAGATATAAAGTCAGAATTGCGAGATATAAAGTCAGAATTGCGAGATATAAAGTCGCAATTGCGTGTTAAATTAATTCAGAATTGCGAAATATAAAGTCAGAATTGCGAGATATAAAGTCAGAATTGCGAAATATAAAGTCAGAATTGCGAGATATAAAGTCAGAATTGCGAGATATAAAGTCAGAATTGCAAGATATAAAGTCAGAATTGCGAGATATAAAGTCAGAATTGCAAGATATAAAGTCAGAAGTCAGAATTGCGAGATATAAAGTCGCAATTGCGTGTTAAATTAATTCAGAATTGCGAAATATTAAGTCAGAATTTCGAGATATAGTCAGAATTGTGTGATATAGTCGCAATTGCGTTATAAAGTCAGAAATGCGAGATATAAAGTCGCAATTGCATGTTATAAAGTCAGAATTGCGAAATATTAAGTCAGAATTGCAAGATATAGTCAGAATTGTGTGATATAGTCGCAATTGCGTTATAAAGTCAGAAATGCGAGATATAAAGTCGCAATTGCATGTTATAAAGTCAGAATTGTGAGATATAAAGTCAGAATTGCAAGATATATAAAGTCAGAAGTCAGAATTGCGTGTTATAAAGTCGCAATTGCGTGTTAAATTAATTCAGAATTGCGAAAAATAAAGTCAGAATTGCGACATATAAAGTCAGAATTGCGAAATATAAAGTCAGAATTGCGTGATATAAAGTCAGAATTGTGAGACATAAAGTCAGAATTGCGAGATATAAAGTCAGAATTGCAAGATATAAAGTCAGAAGTCAGAATTGCGAGATATAAAGTCGCAATTGCGTGTTAAATTAATTCAGAATTGCGAAATATATAGTCAGAATTGCGAGATATAGTCAGAATTGTGTGATATAGTCGCAATTGCGTTATAAAGTCAGAATTGCGTGATATAAAGTCGCAATTGTATGTTGTAAAGTCAGAATTGTAAGATATAAACTATTTTGACGGGAAAAAATTAGTCTTTTTTTCACCTTAGAATTGGCCTGATAACTCGCAATTGCAAGTGTATATCTCACAATTCTGAGAAAAATATTAGAATTTCGAGATAGAAATTCGCAATTGTGTGATAAAAAGTCTCAATTCTGTCTTTTTTCGACTTTATTTCTCATAATTGCGACTTTATATCTCAGAATTGCGACTTTATATCTTGCAAATGCGACTTTATTCTGACTTCATATCTCACAATTCTGAGATTAATAGTTGCAATTATCTTTTTCTTTTTTTATTCAGTGGCAGAAACAAGCTTCCGTAAATAGGTGTCAGTGTCAGGGTCAAGGGCGGTTTTTGCTTTTTTGTTTTTTGTTTTTCGTAATTGTGATTTTACACTCCAACACTGCATTACACTGAAATGAATGAGGAAATAATTGACTGATGACATTATGACATTTGTTTCGGTCATAGGCGTTGGCTCCGGCAGTTGAATGGTTGGATTATCTGAACTCGGTCCTTTCCCCGCTAGAGTTAAACGACACGGAGCCTGTGGTGGTCTACGCCAAGGAATACATGCAACAAGTTTCGGAGCTCATCAACAAGACCGACCGCAGGTACGGCTTTCTCTACGGTTCAGAGTTCAGGAAGAGGACGTCCCCTCTGAGAGCATCTGTTTTAGATTGTGTATCAGAACATTCGGTACTAAGAACAGACTCTCTCTCTCACCCGTTCTCACTCTTCTGCCTCTCCGTCTACAGATATTAATGCATTTATTCCTTCTTAGATCTTCTGTAACACAGTCTCTCTCTCGGTCTGTATAAATAAATGAATACACATGCAGGAATGGTCCTCTTTTTAGATATTATGATGCTCTCTTTCTCTTTGTTCTCCAGTCTTCTGAATAATTACATGATCTGGAATCTGGTGCAGAAAGGAGCGTCCAGTCTCGACCAGAGGTTTGAGAACGCTCAGGATAAGCTCCTGGAGAGCCTCTACGGCACTAAGAAGGTGTGTATGGATGAATTAAAGAAATAGTCATTTCATTTGAATTTGCCCATAGTCAAACTTTTAGCAATAATGTGGATTCAGAACACTTGGACTACTTTTATAATACATTTATTGCATTTTTAGAGCTCAAAAGCCCCACTCCCCATTCACTTACATTGTATGGATTGAAAAAACGGTAACACTGTACAATAAGTGGTCCCCATTTTGGTCCCAATGCAATGGTCTCCATTTTGTGATTTTATGACTAATGTTTCAGGTTTGCCAGATAAGTTGATGAGTGTAATTTGTCAACATGTCTGTTTTGTGTTCAGTCTTGTACCCCACGCTGGCAGACGTGTATCGGGAACACAGATGACACTCTCGGTTTTGCATTGGGTGCTCTTTTCGTCAAAGCCACCTTCGACAAACAGAGCAAAGAAATAGTGAGTAACTCAAAGCCGTTTGTCATTGTAAGAGTATTTGGTTTATGTCCGCGCGGTAACACTTTAGAATACGGTTCCTTCGTTAATGAATAACTACACAAGAACTAATGAGTAACACAATATTAACAATCTAGTAACTATTATTAATTAACAAGAAACTCTGATTAACGAACTAGTAAGTAATAGCGCACAGACGAAAGTGGTAGTTCACTATTAAGTAATCAATAACTACTGTTTTTTTAATACTTCCCAGAGAACTACTGAAAAAGTTTATTAACAATCTAGTAACTACTATTAACTAAAAGAAACTCTTATTAACGAATTAGTAAGTAATAGCTCACAGATGAAAGTGTTACTAGATACTTCTGTGGGAGTTACTAATTATTTGGATCCGTATTATAAAGTGAAGATCATTGGAACTAACTAGTAATTACTCAAGTGTTACTAAAGACATTTTCTAAAAGTTACTAAAGTTCACCAAAAATATCAAACGTTTGCACAAATCATGACTAGATCATGTAGTAACACTTGAGTAATTACTAGTTAGTTCCAATGATCTTCACTTTATAATACGGATCCAAATAATTAGTAATTCCCACAGAAGTATCTAGTAACACTTTCATCTGTGAGCTATTACTTACTAATTCGTTAATAAGAGTTTCTTTTAGTTAATAGTAGTTACTAGATTGTTAATAAACTTTTTCAGTAGTTCTCTGGGAAGTATAAAATAGTAGTTATTGATTACTTAATAGTGAACTACCACTTTCGTCTGTGCGCTATTACTTACTAGTTCGTTAATCAGAGTTTCTTGTTAATTAATAATAGTTACTAGATTGTCAATATTGTGTTTCTCATTAGTTCTGGTGTAGTTATTCATTAACGAAGGAACCGTATTCTAAAGTGTTACCGTCCGCGTGTTTAATTTGGAATCTCATTGGTGATGCATGTTTGCCATCATGTGGCAGAAATGTGAATTTTAGAGTTCACAACCTCATCTTTTCTGTCAAAATGCAGGCGGAAGGAATGATCAATGAAATCCGCTCAGCTTTCAAAAACGCGCTAGATGATTTGAACTGGATGGATGATCAAACCCGACAAGCTGCCAAGGACAAGGTGAGAGAATGAGAATGACTGAGAGACTTGCGGATTTGTCTGGGATTCAGGACGGCGAAAAAAGCTTAACTGTAAACACTCTGCATTGCTTGTCAAGAAATCGGGATAAAGTGTGTTTTCTGGCTCTAGGCGGATGCCATCTATGACATGATCGGATTTCCAGACTTCATTCTGGACTCCAAAGAGCTTGATGATGTGTATGATGGGGTGAGTCAGCGAACAGCTTTCGCTTACATTTTAAGAATCCTAAAACTTTATTTTCAGGTTTAAATGATTTTCAGTGCATTCAATGTAAAAATATGACAGTGAAATATTAAAAAAAATCAATCATATTGTACATTCAATTAGTAATTGTGGATAAATAATATGTTTAATTTAATCTATTTGTACAACCATTCAAAAAGCTTGAAGTTTTTTTTTTAGTTTTTTTTTTTAAATTAATAGTAGGCCTACTGTATTTAGCAAGGAAGGATGCATTAATTTGATCAAAAATGTCAGTAAAACATCTACATTCTGAAAAAAAAAATAAAAATAAAAAATATATATATATATATATATATATATTTCAAACAAATTCTGTTCTTTTGAACTTTTGAGAATCCTTAAAGAAATTGTCTGAAAAAAAAAAAAAAAAAAAAACTGTTTTCAGCATCAATAATAATCCGAAATGTTTCTTGGTCATCAAATCGTCATATTAGAATTATTTCTGAAGGATCATGTGACACTGAGAAATGATGCTGAAAATCACAAGAATAAATTACATTTTAAAATCTATTAAAATTAAACACAGGTACTTTAAATTGGACAACATTTTTCACAATATTATTGTTGTTATTGTGTTTTTCTGATAAATGCAGTCTCAGTGAAACATTCAAAAACAAAAAAATCTTACCGACCCATTATTATTATTACCGATTATATTATATAGGCTACTGATTTATTTAAGTACTTTATTTAATTTAACAATACTGAAAATATCCCAGCTAACAGGTAATGTGATGTTTGTTTCTTGTAGTATGAGGTTACAGAAGACAACTTCTTCCAGAATATGATCAACTTCTACAACTTCTCAGCACGAGTGATGGCAGACCAGCTCCGCAAGCCACCGAACAGAGACCAGTGAGTTTAACAGTGTGTGTTAAGAGAGAAGCGAGGCTTCCTGTCGGACGGTGGCTGGTTTGTGATTGCGCTATCTTTGCATCTGTAGATGGAGTATGACTCCACCCACGGTGAACGCTTACTACATGCCGACCAAGAACGGCATCGTGTTCCCCGCCGGCATCTTGCAGGCCCCGTTCTACGCCCACGACCACCCCATGTGAGCAGACGTGGCTGAGATAGTTAGCATGTTAGCATAGTTAGCATAGTTAGCATAACAACTGTGATGTGGTGTGTTTCACAGAGCTTTAAACTTTGGTGGTATTGGAGTGGTCATGGGACACGAGTTAACGCATGCATTTGATGATCAAGGTTAGTACACTGGGGGTCATATCGTATTTGTGTCTTTCCCTGAATGCATTTTACAGTAAAACTTTTAATTTGACCTTATTACAAAGTGGACTTTTTAAAAATGTAGCCTACTTGAAATGAAATGTCAATTAAAGTGAACTCCGTTTAAGTACACTTAAGTGGGGCTTAATTTCAATGATGGACTTTTTGAGCTCGTAAAGTTGCGATACATTTTTTATAGTGCATCAACAAAATTCAAAATTTATAAACCTTTAATTGTATTACACAGGCAGAGAGTATGACAAAGACGGGAACCTTCGGCCTTGGTGGCAGAACTCCTCGGTGGAGGCATTTAAGAACCGCACCGAGTGTATGGTGGACCAGTACACCCAGTACACCATCAACGGAGAGCACATTAATGGCAAACAGACGCTGGGAGAAAACATAGCAGACAACGGTGGCCTGAAAGCGGCCTATCACGTAGGTCACATTCAGTTTTGGGTGTTAAGTCATTCATTACTGTCATTTAATTACAGTAAAGTAAGGCTCTACTGTTATTTTTCTGTCATTTTATTACAGATTTCATTGAATTTAACGTCGTCTAATGTTAAAATGTATGTTTTTAATGTAACGCTGACCCTTTGAATGCTTTGTGATTAGGAAAGTAATCCAATTGCACTGTTGAAGTGTAATTTACCTGACACTAGTTACATTTCTTTAATTTTTTTTAGCTTTTTTGTCATTTATTAAATGTGCATATACAACATGGGGTGAAATCCCATTGACATATAAGATAATTGGAAGATTTTGTGGTTCCCGTGGCTCCCCCTTCTGGTGATGGATATTAATCACTACACATTTATTTTCCCAGAGCTAATGCAAATGTTGCAGTTAAATTGAACTAAGGCAAACTTTGTTTGGACAGGCGTACAGGTCATGGGTGAAGAAGAACGGTGAAGAGAAGAGACTTCCCGCTGTCAATCTGACAAACGACCAGCTCTTCTTCTTAGGTTTTGCACAGGTATGAAAAGACACACAAAAAGAGAAGCAAGTATGCGAAAATAATAACAAGTATGACGTGAAACACCTGTTCACCCAACTACTGTGTGACTGGTAAACATGCTTTGCCTCGCAAATACAGGGCAAATATTAAACTTATTTTGCATCTCAGGCAGTGTAAGTAATTTGCTGGAAAAAAAAAATTATATATATATATATATATATATATATTCATTTTTATAATAAAGTAACACTTTAAAGTCAATGGTTTAGGTATCGATTAAGCAACTTTTTTTAATTGCTTCTTGTTAATATATTAAAAAAAAAATTAAAAAAAAAAATTTGACACGCAAAATTAATATGAACGCGTTATTATAGTTTATATCAACCAAGATTAATCAGTGATTTGAATTTTGACAATCAGTGATTTGAATTCCAGTCTTCTTACAGCATATCTTAATCTTGGTAAATTTGAATATGTAATATTATTATATCATAACATGGAATATATTGTAAATGATTTCTGTAATATCATACATATTTATGCTATGTTAATATATTAACATTATATAACTTATAATATTCATTTATTACTGCATGAAATTAATATTTCCTTGATAAATCTTAACAAACTGAATTTTTGTTAATGTTTATATATGCAACTATGGCGTATATATATATATATATATATATATATATATATATTAACAAATGTTAATATCAACATTAATAATTATTATTTTAATTTTATTTTAATTTTTTAATTCAAAAGTTAGATCTGTTAGTATTATTAAATGGACCTGAGCTGACATGAACTAATAAACAGTTATATTTTTACTAACTAACATAGACATAGCTTATTAAAAACTGTCTTCCTCATTGTTAGTTAAGTAATGCATTATCTAAAGGGACCTTATTGTAAAGTGTTACTATTATAATGTTAGTATATTATTAAATGTATTAATTCATATGTTCTTTAAATCAAGTGTTACCAATAAATCGAATATAATACCTGTTAAATAAAGCACTTGATATGACGTATTGTGAACGATATTACACTAAATCAACACTAAAAACCAGGGCAGGCCCTGACCAATTTGCTGCCCTAAGCAAGATTTTACCTGGCGCCCCATGCATTACAGCCCACTTCACCCCATCATTTGTGTTGTTGATTATTTAGTCATATATATATATATATATATATATATATAGCAAGAGCATTACATCTAGTTAGCATTCAAGTCAAGTCCCCCTTTAGTGCTTTTTAGCCTACAATACAGATATTTCAAGCAGCCTTACAGTGATAACAGGAAAATAATGCAACAAAGTTTTTTTCTCCTGTACAGCAGATCTAGAAGAAAAATAGTGTCATAATCAAGCTTAAGTATGTTCAGTGAAGGTTTATTTTATTGTATTTTTTGATTTATTAATTTCATTTATATATAGCCGCTCTAGATAAAACAGGGATGTCATGTTCCAAATGTAATTCATGCACAAACTATTCATTGAGCACAAGCAAAAGTGTTTGTTTGGGAGTTGATGGCAGCAATCTTCCACTAAATTATGGCACGTTTCATGTTTTCAACAGGAATGAAATTGCTAAATGTCTTTAATGTGAATGTTACATGAAACATTAGCTACTTTTAATAAACCTGTGCTTTAGTGTAAGCGCCCTCAAACGAAAGCAATGTTGTCTACATTGGATGCGGCGAGGAGGGACGCTAAAAAACAAATGACCAACTAACACAGTCTCATCCCAAAAAGTCATATAACTGACGTCTTGGGGCGTATTTTGACCATACGTAAATATCCGCCTTTTTGGGCCCCCTTAAACGTCGGTAGATGGCGATCCCGGGCCGTCATACAACTGACGCTTTACCTTTAACGTCAGTTAGGTGACGGGTTAGGTTTAGGTATGGGGTAGAGTTAGGATCCCATAACCTCATCTACCGACGTTTAAGGGGGCCCTAAAAAGGCGAATATTGACGTATGGTCAAAAGACGTCCCAAAACGTCAGTTATATGACATCTTGGGATGACACCGGGTTGGACCAACAGTAAACTGATCACGCGCGCTCTGTTTCTGGCGCACTTCAAGCACTCGCTGGGCGGGGGGAGATTGATGCACCGGACCGGAGTCAGGGGACTTAGTTAAGAATTTGTGGAGCTGTTTTGCTTTATTTTGTAGTATTTCGAATTAATGGTTTTAAAATAGTATTAGTAAAAAAAAAAAAAAAAAGTTCACTCGTTCACTCATTTTGGCGCCCCCCTGAGTGGTAGCGCCCTTAGCATTTGCCTATACCGCCAATGCCACGGGCCGGCCCTGCTAAAAACAATACAAACCAGAACAGTGATGGTGAAAACGTGTGGTCTCACATCAAACGCATTCGTTTGACTCTTGTTCTCAGGTGTGGTGCTCCGTCCGAACGCCAGAAAGCGCTCACGAGGGCCTGATGACGGACCCTCACAGCCCACCCAAATACCGCGTCGTCGGCACCCTGTCCAACTCACCCGACTTCGCAGAGCACTTCCAGTGTCCGCTGGGCTCTGCTATGAACTCCGGCCACCGCTGTGAGGTGTGGTAGGACTGGCACACACTAAACACCAGCTTGCTTACACAGACCAGCCTGGCCAACGACAAAAAACACGCTGAACGGACAGTTTGGGCTCTTTCTCAAGCACAGTTTTTTAATTTATGTGTTGGGTGATGAATCCGGGAGGAGACGAGCGCCTGCCAACATTGATGTTCTCCAGTGTTCGAATCGACCGATATCAAATTTTCCTCTGCCACCTGGGCTCGCTTTATTTATTTGTTTGCTGAACTCAAGGACATGAATGGGCCCCGTCCAACGCTTACACGTGTGATTCTCGCTTCATACCCACTGTGTGAAGATGTGACCACTGTGACGCCACTGGGAATATGTGTCTCCGTGACCTCGCAGGAAACGTTTGGCTCCATCTGTGATGACTTCATGTTCTCACGGTGACCTCACAGGAAGTGATGAACGACATCTGTGACCCCCCACAGGAAAGGAAGGTTTCATGGAAGCGCTATCTAACGACAGGGAGAGCCACTGTGTGTTCATCCCACCTGTGTATCATGTGTTTGATCTTGACAAAGTTGAAATGAAACGTTCATTTTAAACTGCTCTTTGCCAAAGAACAATTTCAGTGTTGTTCCTTGTGTAAGCGAAAGTGGGAATTTTGCACTGCTTCGACCTTCGGTAATCCCATTCCAGTGTAAATCCAGTGTGTTTGCCTAAAGACATTTACTTGTATGTGAACGCTGTGTTTCCGTGTCAGTGTGTCTGTGAAGGGGCGTTGTTTGAACTTTGTCAAGTCTGCTGAAATACGTTCTCAAAACCACTAAAAGGGTGAATCTCACCAATGTCCGAGTCATATTTGCATTACAAATGTCTATTTTTTTTTTTCGTGACAATCTTAAGACATTATTCCTCAAAATCCCTACAGTTCATTAGATTATACTCCTTAAATAATGTTCCAGTAAACAAATACTGTAATACAATGAAATCAACATAGATTAGAGGTTGTACAACAAATACCAACAACATCAGACAATTATAAATGAAATAAAATTATATGTGTACACTAATGTTTAAAAGTTTGGGGTCAGGACATTTTAATTGAAAGAAATGAATACATTTATTTATTTAGGAAACATTCTATTTCTACGCTATCTCACGACCAATTCGTACGAGTGATTCAAAAGTGGCTAATTCGTACTAATTCATACGACCTCACTCGTACGAATTTGTACGATTTGTCTAAACCCACGTGACGGTTATGTTTAGGGGCGGGGTCAGGGGTAGGTCATTCGTACGAATTCACACGAATTGGCTAATTCGTACAATATGTACGATTTAGCAAAATCGTACTAATTCGTACGAGTGAGGTCGTACGAATTGTTACGAATTAGCCACCTCGTAAAATTCGTACGAATTCCCGTGATGATCGGGTTGTCTATTTCAAATAAAGGATCTTTTGACCTTTCTATTCATCAGAGAATCCTGAAAAAACAACTCTATCAAGGTTTCTACAAGAATATTGATTCATGATGCTAAAAATTCAGCTTTGACATCACAGGAATACATCAAATCTTCAGATATATTAAATAAGAAAACAGTTGTTATAAATTGTAATACTATTTTACAATACCACTGAATTTACTGTATTTTTAAAGTCTTGGTGAGCATTACAATAATGAGATTTGTGGGATAAACGTTTGAAAAAGAATGTCACAATGCAAGAAATCTTCATTTTCAATCAAGTTTAGTTGAAATAGGACATATTCTTGACATGTGTCTTGAGATTCACCCATTTGCTAAACTTTCCAGCATGCCTAAAGTGTTTCAGAGAGTTGCATCAGACATTATTGTATGTGCAGAGTGATTAAACTACTCATTTTAGGTTGGATTGCTGCCGTGTCCAAACCCATCTACTGCGTTTTCAGTTGCTGTAAAGTGACCCTGCGAGGACAGTTTAATCTGAATGTTTGTTCTGTTGAAGTGTTGATTGGTCCTGAACCTGGCTTTTGCTTTCCTGAAGCAGGCCAGTTGTGTCATTTGATGTGTTTTGAATGCTGCTGACTTCACCTTTTGTTGGTTTGTGTTTATTTTAAACACAGTTGAATTGCACCATTTTAAAAGCTGTAAGTGTGTTTGGCATCTTGTTCCGACAGCTGGTTAACCAAGGAATGTTACTGCCACTAAATTTGAAAATCCTAACTGTTAATAAGCATTTATTGTGACACACTCATTTGGTAAAGTTGTATCAGGTATAATTAACCCCAAAATTTTAATGCATCCTTTCTCTGAATGGAAAAGAGCGGCATTGACATTTTTCAAAATATCTACTTTTTTGTTTCATTGAAGGGACTGAGGAAAATGATGGCAGAATTTTAATTTTTGGGTGAATTATTCCTTGAACTGTTTAGTCAGTCTGTTGTCTATCGACACTCTTGCAAGTTTTAGAGCTTTGTTTTTTTTTTTAAGTTTGATTGAATTATGTTACTGAACTCGTCCTTGATTTCGCTTTGTATAACACCATGAATATTTTTCCAGATGTCAGATGTCTAAAGTTTTGCCATGGAGAGGCATTTGGTTTTGGCCTTAATTATTTACTGTAGACCTATGGAATACAATGTACATAGATAGACTTAAATATATTCCAATTTATGTTGAAGAAAAATGGAAACTTGAAATGTTTCAAAGCCTTTAATAGCCAGTAAATGCCATTTATGTGTGTTATATGCCTGCTTTATTTGCAATCTTAGTCTCAAATACCAAAATGCCAATCGAGAATTTCCTTTTGAGAACTGAAAGACTGATTATCTTGATGTTTTTGCTGGATGAAAGCCATTTATTGAGCTTTGGCTTGAGTGTAATAGAGGTATCTATCAACTTCTGACACTCACACTTCACTTTCAGTGTTTCAAAGAAGTTCAATTTATTGAAATGATAGATGCGAATTGTTTTTTTTCCAGAATGTCATTAAATGTGCCACATACCGCATTCCGTTCAAAATAATGGGATGATACAGGGTGATATTATCCACCCACTCACCGTTAAAATACTGAAATTGTCAATCATCTTCAAGAAGATGCCTTATTTAAGTTACAGAGTGTACATTCACCATTTAATCAGCTGTTGTCATGTGTCTTGTGTACGGCTAGGATTGATATTTGAGAGGTTACATTGTCTTATAGTTGTATTTTTCTTTTCTTTCATTTTTTTTTTAATCAGACAATATTCCCTGGGATATTAGTTGAGAGGAGAATATGCTCTGCCCAGTGTGTAGTGCAACATTCAACCTAGAGAACTGTCAATGAACATGAAATAAAGGATATATATTATAAAAAAAAGCTAAATTTTCTCTTGGTTTTTTAAACTATTTACTTTGAACTATTTTTATGTTGGTAGTGTAGTAATAAATATGGTTTTTAAATTATTTATATTTGAATATTTATGTCACATTCCACCTGTTACGGTACCCGAGTGTGCAAAACAATCAGTTACCATAGTTACCAATAACCCACACCTGATCCTTATCACTTCAGTCATCTTCACTCCTTTATAAGCACACACACGCATTCAGTCAGTGTTTGGCCTATAAGGATATAGAGTAGGGGTGGGCGATATAGCCTAAAAATTATATCACGATATTTCAAGAATATTTGCGATAATGATATTTATCACGATATAGAAAAAATATATATGAAACAATGTTTTATTGGTGATTGCAGCTGGCTGGCAGCAGCATTAGTGCAAAAAAAGTATAACATAACTCCTTATCATTTTACTTAACAATAACTACAGTAATACATTAACAATATTAACAATAACTTCAGAAGCCTGCACAATATTGTCATCTAATAAAATTTATCTAAACTTTGAAGTACAAAAAATTTAAACAAACAGCGGCAATCCAAACAAACCTTCAAAATAACAGTTGCCTTGCATAGTTTTTGGATTAGCATCAAATAAGGTATACAATACCTATAATTGTATAAAATCGGAACATTTAGGGAAAAAACATTTAGTGGGGAATAAATAAGAGACAATTGTAACACTAAATCTGGTAAAACTTTACACATTGCTCTTTGTATTGTACATTCATGAAAAAAAAAACAAGGTAACAAATCAAAAGGATTAATTATTATATAGCCTAGTCTACTATAAAATTGAGGCATGTTTAAAATATAGCACAGCTGTTTAATGAGGCAGCAACATATGATCGATAGGACAGAACAAAGGCTATTAATAATCTTTCATTGCGCAAAAGTATTATGATATGAAAGGCTCCAATATATCGCACAGCGCTTATGCGCATCCTGAGCGCTGAATGATGCGCTTGAAGCAACACGGAGTCACAGCGCGCACGCGCAGCGCGTCGAATACTCCGCACTGAACAGTTCAAAGCACAAAGGAAATAAATATTGATGCGTAGCGTCGTGTATAATATACAGCATCTAGCTATGCAATCGTTTATCGAGTCCTTTCTTTTAACAGTTTTACATTTCAGTTACCGTGCGCGTGATGAACAACAGTGCTCTGACTCTAGTGTTTTGCTCTAACAGACACCCGGCCGGTAGAAAGTAACATGATGATTTAGTTAACGTTACAGCAATAAAGTCCAGCAAGATAAAGTTGTGTTATGCGAAACCATAGACCTTTTATTTACAAATATAATAATAGTAACATTGAATATTCTTAGAAAGAGTTTAATCGTGTTGACTGTTGTACCCGAACTGCGGAAACTCTGAAGGAAGATTAGGCGAATGCAAAATGTACGCTAGTAGTGGTGAAACGAGTTTTCATGCATATTTGAAAAAAAAAAAAAAAAAATTTTGTTGTTGGAGATCTGACCTCTTGTACTCAAACAACTTCCATACTATTGAAGTAGCGCCCTTTTTAGGAACTAAATCTTGATCTGATCCGGAGGCTGACATGCTGCTGTGTTGTTGTGCACGCGCTAAGTAACGTAAATACGCCATACGTCATCATATCATCAATATCGCGATATGACAATTTTTTATCATGTAAAATTTTATACCGGTATTATCGTGGACGGTATGATATGGCACAGCCCTAATATAGAGTTCTTAGCTGCTGTACTCACCTGTGGATATCCTAAGAATTACCTTTGTGTTCCAGGAGTCTGCTGCAAGCTACTTTGTCTCAGGTGGCCATACCAAGAAAGGGTTGGGGGAAAAAATCGATTCTTAGATGCATCGCGATGCGGACATGGACCATTCTGAATCGATTCACAAATGCCAAAAATTGATTTTAATAGTGACGTAATTTAAATCAACGTAATATTGAAGGGAGGTAAAAGATGGAACTCTGAAGCACGGAAGTGCAGTAACACATAACAGAGACGCGATGGCTGAGCACAAAATCCTAACACGCTCGTTAAAAGCTGACGTGTGGAAATATTTTGGCTTCTGAAGTTGAAGGGGGAAACGAGCTGGACAAGAGCCACTTCTCGGCCAAGGTGGTCGTACCAAGCTCCCTCTTCTTGGCCAAGGTGGCCGCACCAAGCTCCCACTTCTTGGCCAAGGTTGCCGTACCAAGCTCCCTCTTCTTGGCCAAGGTGGCCACACCAAGTTCCCACTTCTTGGCCAAGGTGGCCGTACCAAGTTCCCTCTTCTTGGCCAAAGTGGCCGTACCAAGCTCCCTCTTCTTGGCCAAGGTGGCAGTACCAAGCTCCCTCTTTTTGGCCAAGGTGGCCTCACCAAGCTCCCACTTCTTGGCCAAGGTGGTCGTACCAAGCTCCCTCTTCTTGGCCAAGGTGGTCGTACCAAGTTCCCTCTTCTTGGCCAAGGTGGCCGCACCAAGCTCCCTCTTTTTGGCCAAGGTGGTCGTACCAAGCTCCCACTTCTTGGCCAAGGTGGTCGTACCAAGCTCCCTCTTCTTGGCCAAGGTGGTCGTACCAAGTTCCCTCTTCTTGGCCAAGGTGGCCGTACCAAGCTCCCACTTCTTGGCCAAGGTGGTCGTACCAAGCTCCCTCTTCTTGGCCAAGGTGGTCGTACCAAGTTCCCTCTTCTTGGCCAAGGTGGCAGTACCAAGCTCCCTCCTTTTGGCCAAGGTGGCCTCACCAAGCTCCCACTTCTTGGCCAAGGTGGTCGTACCAAGCTCCCTCTTCTTGGCCAAGGTGGCCACACCAAGTTCCCACTTCTTGGCCAAGGTGGTCGTACCAAGCTCCCTCTTCTTGGCCAAGGTGGCCACACCAAGTTCCCACTTCTTGGCCAAGGTGGCCATACCAAGTTCCCACTTCTTGGCCAAGGTGGCCGTACCAAGCTCCCTCTTCTTGGCCAAGGTGGTCGTACCAAGCTCCCTCTTCTTGGCCAAGGTGGCAGTACCAAGCTCCCTCTTTTTGGCCAAGGTGGCCTCACCAAGCTCCCACTTCTTGGCCAAGGTGGTCGTAACAAGCTCCCTCTTCTTGGCCAAGGTGGTCGTACCAAGTTCCCTCTTCTTGGCCAAGGTGGCCGTACCAAGCTCCCTCTTTTTGGCCAAGGTGGCCTCACCAAGCTCCCACTTCTTGGCCAAGGTGGTCGTACCAAGCTCCCTCTTCTTGGCCAAGGTGGTCGTACCAAGTTCCCTCTTCTTGGCCAAGGTGGCAGTACCAAGCTCCCTCCTTTTGGCCAAGGTGGCCTCACCAAGCTCCCACTTCTTGGCCAAGGTGGTCGTACCAAGCTCCCTCTTCTTGGCCAAGGTGGCCACAACAAGTTCCCACTTCTTGGCCAAGGTGGCCATACCAAGTTCCCTTTTCTTGGCCAAGGTGGCCGTACCAAGCTCCCTCTTCTTGGCCAAGGTGGCCGTATCAAGTTCCCTTTTCTTGGCCAAGGTGGTCGTACCAAGCTCCCTCTTCTTGGCCAAGGTGGCCATTCCAAGTTCCCTCTTCTTGGCCAAGGTGGCCGTATCAAGTTCCCTCTTCTTGGCCAAGGTGGCCGTACCAAGCTCCCTCTTCTTGGCCAAGGTGGTCGTACCAAGTTACCACTTCTTGGCCAAGGTGCCCATACCACGTTCCCTCTTCTTGGCCAAGGTGGCCGTATCAAGTTCCCTCTTCTTGGCCAAGGTGGCCGTATCAAGTTCCCTCTTCTTGGCCAAGGTGGCCGCACCAAGTTCCCACTTCTTGGCCAAGGTGGCCATACCAAGTTCCCTCTTCTTAGCCAAGGTGGCCGTATCAAGTTCCTTCTTCTTGGCCAAGGTGGCCGTACCAAGCTCCCTCTTCTTGGCCAAGGTGGTCGTACCAAGTTCCCTCTTCTTGGCCAAGGTGGCCGTACCAAGTTCCCACTTCTTGGCCAAGGTAGCCGTACCAAGTTCCCTCTTCTTGGCCAAAGTGGCCGAACCAAGTTCCCTTTTTGTTGGCCAAGGTGGCCATACCAAGCTCAATCTTCTTGGCCAAGGTGGTCGTACCAAGCTCCCTCTTCTTGGCCAAGGAGGTGGTTCCATGCTTCCTCTTTTTGACCAAGGAGCCTGCTCCAAACTCTTTTCTCAGATGACTGTACCAAGCCTCCTCATCTCGGCCACAAATGTCGTCCCATGCTCCCTCGCCTCAGCCAAGGTGGTAATTTTTTTTCACCTCTATCCAACCAGAGGGAACATCTTTGAATTTCTCCATTCCCCAGTTCATGCTCTGCTGGCTCGTCCCTTGCTCCCTGCCCTGCCGGACACTTCCTTCTCAATCGACATTTCCACTATCAGCCTTCCACAGTCCCTCCTCACACTCAGTCATCTAGAGTCTATCCTTGCAGCTGGTCCTACAGATACTTTACAGCTGTACCCTACAGCTGAGAGGGTTAGGATTAACTCTCTCTGCCAGCTGCATCCTATTCTGCCAACTCTCCAGAGGCTCCTAGCTCTGCAGGCTATCCAGACATTGCCAGATCTCAAGAGGCGTCTCATTCTGCCAGCTTTGCCGGTTATCCAGACATTGCCAGCTTTCCAGAGGCATCCCATTCTGGCAGCTCTCCAGAGGCTCCCAGCTCTGCCGGCTATCCAGACATTGCCAGTTCTCCAGAAGCGTCCCACTGTGTCGGCTCGCCATCCAGATGCTAGAGGCCCCATACTTAGATGGTTCTGCCCTTGACTCCAGCCCTGCTGGCTCCGCCCTGAATCCCTGCACTATTGTCTCAGTCCTGGCTCCAAACACCTCTGGGGCTGTAAAGAATTTGTTGGTGTCAGGAGCTGCCTCCAGAGAAATGGTGAGTAATGTCACGTTTCCCCCGTCAATCAGTTACCATAGTTACCAATCAGCCACTACACCCGATGCTCATCATTGCACTCGTAAGCACACACACATATGGTCAATGTCTGACCTACAACAAGGATACACATGCCTTACCTGGTCTAAGACTCTCTCGACTTGCCTTTGCCATTGATCTCAATTGCTATCTCCAGTGAACTTTGTTTATCTCCCTGTGTGTTTGTGTGTGTGTGTGTGTGTGTTTGCTCTTATCTCGTCTTATCATCTCTGAGTGTGTGATTCCATCTTACAACCTGTTATGAAGACAAAAGGCAAGTTAATTCCCATAATTCACTTTCAACTGAAATCCAGTTATATACTCAACCTGCTTTCTTGTTTATACTGCTGTTGTCAATAAATACCTGCATTTGGGTTATCACATCTCTTCTCCTACTTTGAGACTGGTTACCCTGACAATTTAATTTACAGAAATATATAAGGAACATCCAACATTATATGAATTATATAAGAATGATGATTTGTTTCTGCTTTAACTGTTTAAATGTTTCTTACCTCAAAAGCAGAAATATTTGAAAACCAAATCCATACAAATTAAATTTAATTATCAAGCTAAATTAAGTAAATAGAGTAATTTGTCTGACCTTTTTCTTACTGGAGTTCTAGAATCTCGCCTTCATCATGAAAATCATTTTATTTAATTGATTCTTCAGATAACTGACAGTGCATTGTGTAATAATATTTTTTTTATTCAGAGCTCCCTTCTTCTGTTTAGCTCAATTTTCCTCCTTTGTGCCTATAGTGTTTTATTGTGTTTCACTAATTTATCTGGAAGTGGAAGATCAAGATACACATTTCAACATATACAGTAGTCATAATATTACATTCTAAATGTTTTCTTATCAAATAAAACTTCCTCTTTCATAATGTTAGGTTAACATATATTTCTAATATTAAAGCAATGTATTAATTTTGCATTTTAAAAAATGTGAAGCATTAAATATGTTTATATGCATTAAAGCCTTTTCGCCTTTTGTCGCTTTGACAAGACTGACACACTGATACTGTATAAAAGTAATTTATGACTGTTTGGTTTCAATGTGCGTCTGTGTGTCCATGTTTGCAAATATGTGTGTGTTGCTAAAGTTTAGAGAAACTCCTCCTTAACAGCAAACATGACCAGACTCTACCCCTCCTTTTCCTCTTTACTTGCACTCTATTTGTCCTTTCCCAATTGAGTGTTTTTCCCTCCAAGATTTCTCCTGCAACAGCTCTGGAGCCTTGGAAAGCACCACTTAAAATTATTTCAGAAAAGTTTTAAAGATAATGTCAACATCTTTGAGCTGAGGAGAACTGGAGGAAAAACAAATGCAGAGAGGAGGAGAGAACGATTCAGGAAGAAAACTACAGGTGAGCAGCGAGAGAGCCGAGATGAAAAATTACCCCAAAAACATTGCTATGAACTATGAGTAAATATTTGCTTCATTTGGGCATTTATTTGTGTAATTTGTTTATTAATAGCTGGTCACACTATATAGGTTTATTAAATTACTATGTACTTACAAAAAAAAAATATTAGGTACATTGTACTTATCTTACATGTTGTATTGCAACTATTGAGGTCAGATACGGGTTTGGTGGGACATATTTGGTGGCATGGGAAGGTTTAAGTGTGGCGAAGGGTCAACAATGTAATTGTGTAATTACAGAAATTAAGTACAGCTGTAATTACATGGCAGGTAATTTCATTTAGTACAATGTAAAACATGTATGTACACAATAAGTGATTAATTTTAATTATAGTACTGATGGAATGAGATCCAAGCAGACAAGTAATGACTGTCAAAGATCAACTTTGAATATGGAATAACAAATTTATTAAGTAAAAATGTAAAATGAAAAACAAATTAATTCAGAAAATATGAAAATTATACAAGCAAATTGGTTTAAACATAAATAAGATACAGTATATCTTCAATAGTTTATAATAAAATCTAGAGTATCTAACAAATGACAATTTTGAAGATCAGAGTATAGAGAAAGAAACACCCAAAAGCAGTAAGATATTTAGAATGAAAGAATAGAGGAGAAGAAGCAGATGTGAAGAGCAAAAAAGACCAACCAACATAGGAAACTTAAATTAAGTTTTGATCTGGTAAAAAAGGACTTATCCATTATGACATAGCTGTAGCGGTTAGGTTGGTGTGACCAGTCAGAAGTCAAAGATAGATTAAACATTTACAGTACATTTACATTTATATCTAGTCATTTAAGCTTTTATTCAAAGCGACTTACAAATGAGGAGAGTAATAGAAGCAATCAAGCTAACAGTTGGGCAGTAAAATCCAAGTGCTGTGTCTAGTCCCGGTTAGTATTGCATACACGTAGCAAGTTTTATTTTAAATGTATAAATATAAATAGAATAGCTAGTGTTTGTATCAACCCGGTCTCATCCCAAAAAGTCATTTAACTGACGTTTTGGGACGTCTTTTGACCATACGTCAATATTCGCCTTTTTAGGGCCCCCTTAAACGTCGGTAGATGAGGTTATGGGATCCTAACTCTACCCCATACCTAAACCTAACCCGTCACCTAACTGACGTTAAAGGTAAAGCGTCAGTTGTATGACGGCCCGGGATCGCCATCTACCGACGTTTAAGGGGGCCCTAAAAAGGCGGATATTGATGTATGGTCAAAATACGTCCCAAGACGTCAGTTATATGACTTTTTGGGATGAGACTGTGTTATTTGTATTGATGTGTCAATTTCTAATGAAAAAGATGCATCTTCAGCTGTTTCTTGAAAATTTGGCTAAGATAGACAGGTCAATGCTTGGAACAGGTAAAGGTCAGAGAAAGTATGCAAGATAAAAATAGATTTATGATGTGGGGTTTTTTTTTTTGACACCTTTAGGCCTTTAAGAGAATTTTTAAAATCCTGCATTATCCATATCTCCAGAAATGGATAATATTTAGATACAAAGGTACATCACTTAAAGGGATACTCCACTTTTTTTGGAAATACACTGTAAAAAATAATCCAGTAAAATAACCAGTAAAATACTGCCAGCATCATACCGTAAAAATACGATGTGTTACTGTTTTTGAAATTAACAGCTAAATAGCGTATTGTATGCTCTAACACAAAAACAGTAACACACGTATAGTTACGGTATGATGCTGGCAACCACAGATGCCAGTAGTTTACCGTTTTTTACAGGATTATTTTTTACAGTGTAGGCTCATTTTACCACTCCTCCAGAGTTAAACAGTTGAGTTTCACCGTTTTCGAATCCATTTAGCCGATTTTCTGATATTTAGAAGATTATCAGTAACCAGACAGTTTCTGGTCTCATTGACTTCCATAGTATATATTTTTTTTCCTACTATGGAAGTCAATGAGACCAGACAGTTTCTTCTAAATATCAGAAAATCGGCTGAATGGATTTGAAAACGGTAAAACTCAACTGTTTAACTCTGGGGGAGTGGTAAAATGAGTCACTCCTCATTGTGATGTTGTGGCCGACATCACCTTTCAAAGACATCCCATTTAAAGGCATAGATTCGTCTTGTGGAGGGAGACCTGGCACTCAGGATAGTCCCTAAAACATCAGCTGTAAGCCCAGCATCTCTCATTTGGTCCCCCTCAGGGGCCGAATGTGAAGGTTCCACACCTCGGGCTGGGAATGAAATATTGTCCCCTGTGCCTGAGACAGAATTGCTCCAAGGTGAGCAGTCAAGGAGGGATATTTTATCCTAGAACCAAACTCTGGTCGGCCAATGAGGCACTATCAATAAGATGAGATCAATAAGACCCTTGTTGATGGACATTGGCCAGGACTCTCCTGGGATATTGACGTATGGTCAAAAGACGTCTTGGGACGTCTTTTGACCATACGTCAATATCCGCCTTTTTAGGGCCCCCTTAAACGTCGGTAGATGACGTTATCGGATCCTAACTCCACCCCAGACCTAAACCTACCCCTAAACCTAACCCGTCACCTAACTGACGTTAAAGGTAAAGCGTCAGTTGTATGACGACCCAGGATCGTCATCTACCGACGTTTACGGATATTGACGTATGGTCAAAAGACGACCCAAGACGTCAGTTAATTGACATCTTGGGATGAGACTGAGTTAGGCGACAAGGACACAAGGTGAGGAACCAGGGTCTTAGCCATATAGAAAGGGTACGAAGCCCACGGCACCTAACCCTTACCATCAACATGGGTTTCAGAGTGCGATGCACTCGGCACATGTCCTTACCCATATTTGCCTCTGGAGATAGGCCATTGAATGATATCCACTGGGTTTGAGCCACAACTGAAATGATCTTGTGTTCAGAAGCCCCAAAGGTATCGCCGTGGACACAGCTTCCATAAGACCTAAAACTCTTTGAAAGTAATTTCCTGACCTAGCCTAATAATGCTTAGAGTGTTAAAGATGGATTCGACACGTGCTGGAGACAGCTGTACCCCATATAACCCCTAAATGAGTCCCATATAACCCCTAAATACGTTGTCCTCTTGGCTGGAGAGAGAACGTTTTTCTTGGCGTATAGTCTCAACCCCAGAGATACAAAGATGAGCAAGGGAGACGTCCCGATGTCCATGCGCAAGCTCTTGAGACTTGGCCAAAATCAGCCAGTCGTCTATGTTATTTAAAATGCACATGCCCTTGAGTCACAATGGAGCCATATTTTGAATGTTTGGGAAGACAATGATAGTCCGAATGGAAGAACCCAATATTGGGAAGCAAGATCCACTAGATTCTTTACAGACAAGAGAACCTACGTCCTCAGCCTGCTCTAAAGAAGCACTGAGGCGTGCTTCAGCAGCCAACGGGAGGGCGTCGCACAAGAGAAAGGGAAGGACCCATCACTAGCTCATCAGCCAAATTGATATGTGGGCCCCATGATGTTTTATGAGGGTGCTGAGGTTTGCCACTTGCAAAAGAAAGCAAGCCTTGAGCAGAGTGCTTTAATTGAAAAGAGCTCACAATGCTCACATTCCTCTGCCTCAAAGCCAAGCGCATGCAGCTCCAAAGAAAACTCATGTAGATCATATACTTGAAGAAAAGGTGGCGTCCGAAATCATAGTGGACGTTATCGAGTGCACTCGACTCGACTATTATTTTCAAGTTTCAAAGAGTGGGATGAAAACATGCAAAATGGGGAAAATGTAATGACTATTTCTCCATTTTGACCTAAGCTATGGTTTGAAGCTGTACAGTGGGATAATTTCTTTGTACAGTATGTTTCACTGTGTGGTTTGAATCCCACAGATCGGTGAGAAGTCACATAACATTCACATACATCTAGTATTTTGGTAGATTATCGTTATAACTGAGGACACACTATTATTTAGTAATTATTACTCAATGGAGTTATTACTCAATGCTCTTCAGGGAGGTTTTCTCATTACATTGTGTGCATCTTTAAAAAGGTAATTTTATATACAGTGTTTTCTTTCTGAATTCATTAATTAGTTATCTCACTTTATCTACATAATGGTTGTGACAACTATTTGATCATCATGTTCTGTTTGAGGTCTGAAAGAGCATTTTAACACCTCAGAAATATCCAGAAAAAGCACAGGTTGATGCTTACCTTCTTTAGAGTATCATTCAGTACGTTTGGATTTATTTGATCAAAAACGCAGTTAGAATAGAGATATTGTGAAATATTGTTGTTTTTGAAACGTCATTACTCCAGTCTTCAGTGTCACATGATCCTTCAGAAGTCTTTACTGCTGGAACATATCATTATGCTGAAAAAAGCTTTTGCTGCTTAATATTTTTGTGGAAACATTCCATTCAAAATTTGGGGATAAGATTTAATAACAATTAAAAAATATCAATACTTCTATTCAGCAAGGATGCATTAATTTGATCAAAATTGACAGTAAATACATTTATTTTTCAAATAAATGCTGCTCTTTTCAATTTTTTATTCATCAAAGAATCCTGAAAAGAAATGTATAATCAGTTTCCTCCAAAATACTAATTATTCCATTATTATTATATTACTATATTAACTTTTAACCGATAGTTCAACATGCCAGATTGTGTATTTTGGTTACATTCTTTATTGCCAACTAATTACTGAATCATTGCATCATGTTTTAAAGGGGGACAGAACTCTTTCAGATTGGCGGTCAGACAACACATAGGTGAACTGGCTCTTTTGAGATAAAGATGAAAAGGAAGAAGAATATGGAGGACAGCGCCACACTTATCACCCTCTCGGACCACCCCGAAAAAACCTACGGGAGCGTGGAGGTACTAGAATTGTCTGTTATCTTGAGTTGGAAAAAAAGTGCAGGTTGTTTACAAAATTCATCAGCGGTCACAAAGAGAGGAAGCTAATTACGAGTTAACAATGTAACACAAACATGCCAAATTCCCTCGCATCCCTCACCCTCCGCCACTCCACCCTAATATCCCTGATAAGACGCTTTAGAGGCTTTTCCGAGGAATTTTCTTGTTAAGATCATTCTCTGAGGTTTGTTCGCATGGATATCAGTTCTTCATATTGATACTGATTATGGAGAAGTGTTCATGTTTTTCACAGAAAAGTGTGGCACCTCAGGAAAACAAGAATGTATTCAGTGACGGGGTCACCCGGATTGGTGAGTATTATGGGGGAGAACATAAAGGAAATGGAGATTTGCTTGAAACTTGCAATTCTGAGATGAGAATTGATCATGTAATTCACAGTCATTTTGATAACGGATTTGTCAAAAAATGTATTTTAGAGATTTTTTTTGTCCACTTTCTCTACTTACAATATTTCCTGTGGGTTTTCTGTATGATATTCATCTGCGCAATGCCAATGATTGATAAATTGTTATTTTGGAAAATGTTAAACTCTTATGAAAGCATTTCGAATTTTAATTAATAATTATTAATTATCTTTTTTTTTTTAATTTGATGACAGATTTTGTCTTGGTTTGGGAGGAATCTGTGAACCCCTTGAAGTCGGGAGAATTGGATGAACTCTCGTCCGGTTCCTCACGTGATACACACAGGAAATGGAGGACAGAATTTCTTTCCAGACTCCTGGCTGCCGGCCTTCATCAAGAGACGGTATACAGTCTGACAACGTTTACATGCACATCAAATTGAGTTTAAGATCTAAATTTGGGTTGCAGCCATATTCCGAATGCAAGCTATTCTAAATGTATGTATGTATAAAGCTTTGTGAAAAGAAGTACACTTTAGCATACTTTTAAAAAGAATGCTACTAAAAAGAAATAATATACTTATTATATATATTATATACCAAAAAAAACACAATTCTCACAAGATATTTTGGAGCAACTTTCTTGTACAACTAATTTTTCATCTTTTACATAGTCAAAGGCCTTTGAGGCTTCAATAAAACACTGTTGTATGATACAGACCCGGTCGTCATAGCGACGCCTTTCTTTCCTCTTTGGTTCGCTCTTCGGCAACCAAACAAAGGAAAGTCTGCACCTCCTCGTTTCACCACGGCGTATTCTTCTGAGTTGCCATAATAATAGTAGTAAGTTTAGTAACAATCTGTGGCTAAACTATTTAAAAATGGCGGGGATATTCTGGATAATCCAACTGGCGCAAGCAATGATGACGCAGTGAATAGTGACGATTCTCTCTGACCAATCAGCAGTCGGCATTGTTTTTATGTCACATTTTAGACATCGATTCGCCTCATAACCTCGCCGGAGGTGATACAAAAAAAAGTACCCGAAAGCAGGTACAGGTACAACTTTTACACAGTGGAAAACCAAACAAAGGCGAGCTGAGCCGAGGTGAGTCGAGTCGAGCTGGTACTGTTTAGTGGAAAAGCGCCATTAGAAAGCCTGTAAAACAAATGGCGAGCAAGGGATACATTTTATTGCTAGCATATTTTAAATGCTCAGCAGATACCCCATCTGCACCACATGCCTTGTTGTACTCCAGCTTCATCACTATCTCAAAGACTACTTGTGGAATGACAATCACATCTTCACTCTTCTCAACTCTGCAAGTAAAGGAGTCACTCTTAACAGCATTGAAAAAAAATGTTTCTGCCACATCTGTGCAATCTGTTCTGCTCTATTTATACCCTCAGTATTTGCTGGTGGGAGCAGTTTATTGCTGTTCATTCTTTTTATTTCTTTCCAGAAGTCTGTAGGACTATTGCTTTGCAGTTTCCTTGCCAGTAAGTCAGCCTTAAGAGTGTTCTCATTACTTTTAATAAACCGTAGGCATATTTAAAGTAAGCCTTTGCTTTTTTCATATACTCAAACACATGACCACCCTTGGGTCTGCCTGATCCAGCCTAAGCTTTAAAGGCCTTTCTAGCCTCACCATGGAACTGCTCCACATATTCATTCCAGCCTGGTTTAGCTTTATAGACCATTTTGCAAGATGTAAACAACACTGGTCCAGAAACACTTCCTGTTTCAGTTTGTAACTGTTTTCCTTATTTCACATGTAAAGAAAACATCTTAAAGATGTTTGTTTAACTTTTTGATTCAGTTGTATATGTTCTGTTGGTTGTATTTTATCCCTGCTTTTATGTAGTGTTAAAAAACTGAAACAGGAAGTGCTTCTGGCGCTCAAGGAGAGAATCTACAATCTTATCTACAATGAACACAGTTCAACACCGTACGGCAGATTCTTACAGTTACAGGTTACAGCCCTTTTAGGCAGCTCAATATTACTCAGCCTGGTTTCGGACTGGGTAATATATGCACAAATGTCATCTTGCGTTAAGGTGGACCACTTAATTTTTCCAACTAGCGTATCATTTGTCACACATTTAAGAGATGGCACTTTGCCCACATTCACCAACAAAGAGAAGTGCCATGATTCTGCCATTATGTCATTGATTTTTCTAGTCTTGTGGCAGGATCATGGCAGAACCATGTTTTGTGTGCAAGCGCATGGCCTGTTGTTTGGGCCATGTGCTTGTGTTGTCTCGTTTAATACCCCGCCCCTTTGTTATCCTCATCCTGTCATTATTACCTAGTCTGTGTCACCTGTTCCCCTCATTAGTTTCTCTCTTTATTATCCCCTTGTGTTTGCTGTCCGGTGCTGGTTCATTGTAAAACGTTGTTATTTTTTTGAGAGTCTACCTGTGAGTACCTTGTCTCAGAAGAACGTCTTGTTTTTGCTGTTTGTTAATAGTCTAGTTTTTAGTCAAGTGTTATCTAGTTTAGTTATCCCTCGTTTGTATTGTCTCTGTTTTGCCCCCTCGTGGGTTTTTGTTTCCCCTGTTTTCTGTTTAATAAAACCTTGTGTGTTAGCATACTGTCTGCGTTTGGGTTCATCTGCTATCCACATAACAGAATGAACCGGCCAAAACTGAACCCAGCAAACTGTATGCTTTTTTTCTATTGATCACCAGTCGGATGATCTTCAACATTGGTGGCTGAAGACTATCTCTAATATGAAGCAGGGCAGGCTTCCTTTCCCTCCTCAGGGAGGGAGGTCCTTGAGCGAATACGCTTAGGTCGCGATGAGAAGAGGTTTTTCTTGCCTGATTGCCTCCTCAATCGCTACCTCATTCCCCCTCCCTTGGCTGAACGGGAGAGACGTGTCCACCGCCCTTTACAAGATATGGAGGACTGCTTGTCTCAGAGGGGGTCGCCGGCTTCCACCACCTCATCACCACCTGCCAGGCTGCCAGTGATCCCGGAGGGTCACGTTTTAGCCGTTGTTACGCAGGGGAACCAGGATCAATCCACTTCAACTCCTGAGGCATCATCTGCACCCGCAAGTCTCCATGGTAAACGAGGGACTCTGCTTCGGAGTCCTCTTCCGTTGAGAGGGCAGTCCCTGCTGTGCTTCCTCAACTGGTCACTAGCCCGGCTTTGTCCTCTGCTCCGCGACCCAGGAAGAAGAAGAGGAGGAAGGGAGCCTCTTGTCCTCTATCTCTGTCTCCTCCTGAGCCCGCTCCAGCAGGCGCCGTGCCAGAGCCCGCTCCAGAAAGAGCTGTCCCAGAGCCCGCTACTGCCATTGCTGTTCCTGAGTCAGCAGCTGGTTGCCCGGTTACAGATTCTGCCTCTGTGAGAGCTGCGGCTGATCAAGCTGCAGAAGCAGTCCTGCAAGGGAGTCTGCTCGTAAGAGGATGCCTATCATTGTTGCTGCCGAGACTCTAGCTGACTACCTTGCCAAGCTTGTCAAGATCCTCGATGTGCCCGTCATGTCTTGTCCTGAGCCCACTGTGTCTGTGAGCTCTATTCCCAAGCCTACCACTGTGAGAGCCGCACCTGATCCTGTCCCTGTGAGCACTGTACCCGATCGTGTCCCTGTGAGCATTGCACCCGTATCTGCCGCTGAGAGTGCGGCAGCCAGTCCTGCCCTTTCGCCTGCTATGTCCCCTGTCAGGAGTCCCGTTTCTCCACCCTCTGTGTCCTCTGAGTCTGATGCTGCTGCTACTAATGCAGTACCCCAGTCTGTTTTCCCAGTCGCCCCTGTCTCCACTAGCCCCCGGACTGTTTCCCTGTTTGTCCCTGTCGCCACTAGTCCCCGGACTGTTTCCCCTGTTGCCTCGAAACCCTGTACTGTTTCGCCCAAGTCCCCTCCTCTTGTGTTCCTCTCCAAGCCTGCCCAGATTCATCATTTCCAGCCCTCATCTTGCGGACCTAAGACCCCCAGCACTCCCATCCACCCTGGACCACCCCCTGTGAACTTTGTGATTCCTCCACCTCCTCTGCCATGTTTATTGTTTTTATTGTTCCACCCCAACCCTGTTATTGTTTTCTCTTGTATGCCTTTGTTAGTTTTTGTCATGTATTGTTGGTTTGTGTCTTTGTCACAGTCTGTCATGTCCCATGTTTAATGTCCCCTTGAGGAGCGTCTGGAAGCCGCCCCTTAAGGTGGGGGTTCTGTCATGATTCTGCCACCATGTAATTGATTTTTTCTAGTCTTGTGGCAGGATCATGGCAGAACCATGTTTTGTGTGCAAGCGCATGGCCTGTTTGGGCCATGTGCTTGTGTTGTCTCGTTTAATACCCCGCCCCCTTGTTATCCTCATCCTGTCATTATTACCTAGTCTGTGTCACCTGTTCCCCTCATTAGTTTCTCCCTTTATAATCCCCTTGTCTACCTGTGAGTACCCTGTCTCAGAAGAACGTCTTGTATTTGCTGTTTGTTAATAATCTAGTTTTTAGTCAAGTGTTATCTAGTTTAGTTATCCCTCGTTTGTATTGTCTCTGTTTTGCCCCCTCGTGGGTTTTTGTTACCCCTGTTTTCTGTCATAATAAACCTTGTGTGTTAGCATACTGTCTGCGTTTGGGTTCATCTGATATCCACATAACAAGAAGGGCACATGATCCGAAATAGCAAATTTATTGTTGATACAGAATCAAGAGCATCACTGGTACATAATGATCTAACCAGGAGGTGGTGCACTGATGTAAGTTTAGCTGTCATTAGGTAAAATTGCTTCACTGGCTTATTTTTGGAGCAGAAATTCTTTAAATTAATAGCAAACAAGGACCTGTTATCTGAGAGATCCTCATTGAAATCCCCCACAATAAAGATGCTGCTAGAAGTATTGTCTTGTACATAAGCCATATTATAGGTCAACCTATTGAGGTACTCAAATTCATTATCGGAGTATATATATGGTGTATATATGTTCAACATTGTTAACTTTTTATCCTCACAGCAGAATTCAAGCCACGTTCAGCCTGATCACTTTAATCAGATGGTCATGCTTTTTTCGCCACAACACCGCAACACCTCCAGGAATTCTGCCACGGATTATCCTCGTATTACAGTCTGTGGTAGATTCCCCTGCCCCATAGAAGTCTTTGTGTGAAGTTCAGCTTTTCTATGTCCTGTCTTGATAAGAAAGTCTCCTGCACACACAAAATATTGTGAGTTTCTAAAAGCTTATTTACAACAAGGCGCCAAGCTTTGTTGGCTTTGTCGTGCCCAACACATAATCCTCGAACATTGTATGATCCAATTGCAAGATTCTTTGTCTATTGAATAAAATCACAAGCACTTTCCTCGCGGATCGCTTCGATAACCGCAGGCCCAGGTGTAACATCAGCTCTCTCGGCTTGCGAGCCTCGTAGTACCGGCGCATATAAATCCCCGCAGGCGAGAGTTGCGTATCACACAGTTCGACTACTTTTTTACACTCCGCTACCACTTGAAACAAACCAAATCAGTTGCTAGTGGACGCTATTTTCTTACAAGTCATAGATTTGCCTATTTTCCCAGACAAACAAGCGCATAAAGTATCAGCGTCCAGCTCAGGGGAAAACCTAGCGGCAAAAACACTTACCAATTTGGTTTTGACCATGGGGATATTACTCTCGGTTTTTAGTGCCGATCATTCCAGTGCCGATCATTCGATCTTCCGCTGCTCCCTTCTTAGACGGGGTTGCACAGCTGCATTAGGCTGCGTCACGATGCTTGGCTGCTTATGTTTTCCTTTCTTTACCACTGTACTCTACTCAGGGGGCCGTGGTATGACCTTCATGGGCTCACCCACGTGGCCCGTCTCTCACAGCAGTAAGAGTGCTGGAACTGTTTCAACCTCCGTCTCTGTCAATGGTGCAGGGGGTGCTTCGTAGGCTCAGAAGGCTTGGCCTGGTGGTACACGCAGCCTTTCCAAGGCAGACGATCGAAGTTCAACAACCGCCCTCACGTTCTCATTCTTACTTGTCTGAGTTTCCAGAGTCACGGTTCCTGCTCCTGAGTCCACTCCTGTGTCAGCTCCACTCCTATGTCAGCTCCAGCCCAAGTCTGCCCCTGTGTCGGCTCCAGCCCGAGTCCCCTCCTGTGTCGGCTCCAGCCCCTGAGACCGCTTCTATGTCGGCTCCAGCCTCCGAGTTCACTCCTGTGTCAGCTCCAGCCCCCGAGTCTGCTCTTGTGTCAGCTCCAGCCCCTGAGTCCACTCCTGTCGGCTCCAGCCCCTGAATCCGCTCCTGTGTCACCTCCAGCCCCTAAGTCCACTCCTGTGTCAGCTCCGCTCCAGATTTCACTCCAGCCACAGAGTCCATTCCAGCCCCTGACTCTGCTCCAGCCCCAGCGCTAAGCCCAGAGAGGGTCAGAACTAAGTTCCAGATCCTGGGTCCGCTCCAGTGTCAGCTCCAGCCCCTGAGTCCACTCCAATGTCGGCTCCAGACCCTGAGTCCGCTCCTGGGTCAGCTGCAGCCTGTGAGCTCGCTTCAGAGAGTCCGCTCCAGATTTCTCTCCAGTCACAGAGTCAACTCCAGCCACAGAGTCCATTCCAGCCCCAGAGCTAAGCCCAGAGAGTGCAGTGCTGGCCATCTTGGCTATGGCTATTGTGTGTTTGGGCAGCCATAGCCCCTCCCAAGAAAATTTGGTTTATCTAAATAGGGGGTTGTCCGCCTGCTCTCCCAGACATGGCCACAGAGACCGTTCCGAAGATGCTGGCCCCTGCACTGCCAGTACCTCCCTGGCTAACAGTGAAGCTGGCCCCTTCCAAGCTCCCTGAGTTATCGACGCCTCTCTTTGCTAATGCCGCCAGGTATCCTGAGTCACCCAAGTAGATCCTGCGTTCATGACACCTAGGACTGGCAGATGCTAAGAATTATGCTTCTGCCAAGGCCTTCCCCCTAAGAGTAATTGCACCCCTTAACTAACATTGCACTTACCAAAATTCATCCACAAAGGAAGCAATCACTCCTAACCCATCTATTGTCCCCCCTTCCCTACCTCTTGTCCAATGCCCCTCCCTTATGTCTTTGCCCAGTTCTTCCTAAACCCTTGCCCAGGAATACAAAATTTTTGAATGTGTTCAAACCAAAAACACCAAAAGGTCCCGGTTCAAAAATACTAGCCCATCATTGCATTCTCAAAATAATCTCCTTTTTTTCAACTAACCAGCCCCTACCATCACACAGATACCGGTTCCCAACTTCTAGCTTAGGCTCAGGAACACAATTTTTTATGTCCAATTTTTTCAAACCAATGAATAAATTCACAAGCCAAAGTATCACAATTCGACAATTCTGGCCTAGCATTGCATTCTGTTGGAAACTCAGAAGTGAAGACCAGCAGACTTGGTTGTATCTTCAACAGGATTCTTTATTAAGAACACAAGCTGCCGGTAGCTGCAGTCATCAAGTCTTATGGTGCGTTCTATTATTCATCCATCTCGGAGATCCAAATCGGACGACAGATTTTGCCTAGCAACACGCCCCCCTCGGATTTCTCCTCTCGGACGTCGGACAACCGTGAGGACACAAAGCAAGAAATCCGTTTCGGAATTCAAGATGGCCGTGCCCAGTGACTTGTAAGAATGAATTGTTTTCATTGTTTTTGAACAGCTTTGGTATTTTAAATGACGATTATTATAATCACTCGTATTACTGCATCCCCTGTGGGTATGGGATTCGGTTGTTGTGAGTGCAATTACTAACGTTGCTAGCGTTGCTAACAGAAGATTAACATGAAAAACATTAAATAAAGTGAACATTTTCAAGTTCAAATGGCTGCGTTTTGATAAGGTGTAGTCATAATATATATATATTTTTTTTAAATGTAAATGCCTGGTACTCGGCCAGTGCTACCATGACAGCAGCTTTCTCCGATTCGGACACGCAAAACATAATAGAACGCTTGAAGTGTGGCCGTGATGTCAAATCCGAGGTCGGAGTCGGTTCGTTGGGTATAATAGAACGCACCATAACTAAAGCAGTTTACATTGTAGTTGATATACATTTCAAGGGGGCGGGATTACATAGTGGTGGCATGTAAATGAAGTACAGGAGTCAGCCCATTCCCCCAGTCCTGATCTCATCAGCATAACAGTCTCATTCAAATAGATTGATGATAATCCAATCAGCCTAACTATTTAACGACTGAGCAAGGGGGTCCAAGAGCCATTGAAGACAAAGAGTCTCAGCAATCTGATTCATTTAACTTCTAATAGAGAGAACAGGACTGGCAGGAATCTCATGCTTAACAGTTTTTCATGTTATGTTCTGAAAGGACACAAGATCAGCCGATCTTAAACAGATTCTTAAATTTGTAATCCTACAATTCCTATTAGTCACTTTTCCTCTATGCTTCCCTTCATACTAAAAATGTTGTCACCATCCCCTACTGGTCTCATACCTCAGTTAATGGGCATAGCCACTTACGTCTATGCTATTTTTATAAGTCACAAAACTATTATCCTACTTAAGCTCTTGGACACCCATCCAGATACTTTCTGTGCTCAACCAATGCCAGATCACTATTTTGTCAGACGGATAATGCGATAGGGTTTGCGGGGTTAGTTGCAGGTATATTTTATAGTCATTACTGTGGTGACGTCTTGTGACATTTAACAAGGACAATGCAAAATGATGTGCTGTTATTGTTTTCTTATAATGTAAATGTGATGTGGAGAATCCATGATTGTGATCGGCGGGTTTTTGCAATGCATACAAACAAGGCAAAGATTCAGCACTCTTGAAACAACATTGGACATCAATTATTTATATCATATGGATCAAAAACACTGATATATTTCCTACATGTTGTACTGAATATAAACACATTAGAGTACGCTTTCTAAAGTAATGTCTTTCTCCAACTGTGAATGTGTCTCAGAAAGAGGTCGTGCAGGGAAAAACAAAGACTACTTATGTTCTTCTGAGCGCACCCTGGAATGTTCTGTGTTATTATGCTGAGGAGATCATCCTTCGAGTTCCATTACAGGTAAGGCATACCTAATCTTTTTATATTGAAAACTAAATTGTACAAATACTCAATATATCTCAACTGTTCTTCTCTTTTGGGTGATTTCAGGTTGTGACAATTCCAATAGCAAACTGGTCTGAGAACATCCTAAAAAAACTGCACATCCCAAACATAATGGCACAAGATGTGCCCAATCTTCCACCGGACTACTATACCTGCCAGTTCCGCAGCAATAAACTAGAGAGGTACCAATCTATTCTGATCCAAAAAGGGACAAAATATTACTCTTTGGTTTTCTTCTGAACAGGATCGTCAGCACAGCAGCGTTGAGGAAAGTTACTAAATAATGTGTTACTGCAACTAATTGCATTACTTCTTATGGAAAGCCATGCAGTTGGTGGTTTGTGATGGAAGGAAGTGAGTTAAAAAAATAGTGAACTGTAAACATTCAAACCCTGTGTACAAAGAGGATCTGAGCCTGTCATGTAACATGTGACAGTTAATATACTTTAGTGTTTGCATGTAGATTCAGCACCTCCTTAAATACAAACACATCACACACTCCCAATACACACTTATGCAAAGATCTTGCTGTGTCAAATAGACTGTCTGACCCATATACTGTATTTACTCACATACTTAAAATCAACTAATATAATATAATATAATATAATATAATAATACATTTTTGAAGTTAGGGTGATCTAAACAAAATGTATATAATCGTATTTACAGTATATTTACTGTGTAATAATTTTTTTTTAATGCTGCTTTTAGGTTTCTTGGACATGAAAATAAGGACACTTTTTTCAAGACAACACAGAGGCACCAGATAGTGAGTTTTGAGAGCTTGTTCTTGAAAATGAAAAGTGCACTGAGGATTTTTTTGTTTGTTTGTTTGTTTGTTTGTTTGGCTAATTAATGTGACACATGTTGGGCTTTATACTGACATATGTTGCTGTGCATTGCATTGTGTAAAACATTTTCAGTTTCCAAAGTCATTGTTGAAACACCCTTGGAGGGAACATTTTATTTATTTCACAAATAAGTTGTATCCTAATTATTTGAAGTTATAATGGATGCTACCATGAGGGAATACCACCTTTATATAGAATATAAAAGCACTGACATGATATTAAAACTACATGTATTAGTACATTTCCTTACATGTAGAAAATGTAAAAAAAAAAAAAAAACTTAATGCACTTTCTTTCCACCAAGTTTCTCATACAGTAACTGATCTGCTTGTTTTCTGCAATTTATCTGTCCCTGTTCTGAAGCTATATGAGATATTGGCCAGGACTCCATACGGAGCGTTGAAGAGGGGGGAGGTTGGAGTCGGCAGGCTGGTTAGTGAGAATGTTCTCACTGCTGCTTTTCCTTTGCATGAGGTACAGTAAGCGTATCCTACATTATGCCTGATGATACATTGCCTTAACAAACACATCCCTTTTCTGCATATATATCTTATTGTTTACATATGCATGTAGTGATACCTAAAGTCGACAAAAAATTTAAATCTGACTTTAGTTATGTTCTTAAGGCAGTTTCCCTTTCAAAAGCTACACTCAATGCTGCGCTTGATTTAAGCACTATGGGGAACGTTTTTGTGCTTGACCAGCTGTGAATATGTGTGGAACACGTCAATGGAATTGACTTTGAACTTTTATAGCCTCAGATAGTGACTATAATTAGATGTGTCACAGGTGCATCGGCAGGTCTTCATACAATACCGTGGTGTGTGCGTGTCTTGCATTAGAGCGAGTCTAGTGTGAGCATTGTGAGTTATTTACAGTTAAAATGCTACACACTCGTTACAGCTGTACTGGCCACGTGAACAAGAGACCCCCAAATGATCTAAACTGGGAAGATAGGTTTCTGTCTGGTGGCCAGGGAGAGGGACGAGAGCAACAGTGTCTCCTCAACTTTGAAGACCTCCATGACGAGTTAACTAGTTCATGGGGGAAACCAGCTGAGAGGCTGCCATGTCCTGTAGTGTGGATGGACAACAAAACGGGAGTTTCTTAATCGCCGTTCTGCGCTCGCAGAAAATACCAACAGGGGAATGAAAACTCCACACAAACAAATTTGGTCAAAATTTCACGATGCAGAGGTGGACCTCTTTACCTCCTAACAGACAGCGCAATGTCCCCTCTACTTATCTCCTATTCACCTAGTCCCTCTATGCGATGGTGCATAAATGGTCCAGAATGCACCTGTTTGCGTTTCATCCAGTTGCTCTGCTCCTAGAGTTCACCAACAAGTGTCTTGCCTCTTACTGATAGTGCCGCGTTTGGCCGAACAGAATATGGTTCTCGGAGATAATGTCTCTTCTCGATGGCGCGCTCTGGGCGATACCGCAGAGAAGGGACCTTCTGTCTCAAGCTCAGGGGACAATATTTCATCCCTGGCCCGTGCTTCATGTTTGACTCCTGAAGGGTACTGAGCAAATGAGAGACATGGGCTTTCACCTGAAGTTTTAGAGATCATTGGCTTT